>NW_024070205.1:3606167-3825866 GCF_014754425.2 Oryx dammah | reverse complement strand
GTTACTGCTGATTAAGTCTTTGAAAAATGTGACCGCTCTCAGGAGCAGGATTTTAAAAAGCTGGCAAAGGACAGCTTCTGCTCCGGGTTGACAGCCTCCTTTTGTTTTGTTCCACACCATTGGCCCGAACAACAGGGCGATGAGGCAGCATGCGGTTAGCTGGGCGGCTCCTCCTCTCTTGTGATCCTAACACGCATCTGCACGGAAACGGAGCCGAGGAAGTCGGGTTTCTCAGTGTCAGGCACCCACTCCCTGTATGACGGCACGCGATGTATATTCTCCGTGTGTCTTTCTTTTTCTTGTTCTGAGATGAATACTCTAACCCTGCCGTGCGTACTGTGTGGTTTCATTTTTAGTGCTGTATGAGTTCCTTTTTTTCCCATGCTCTAGGATGTGAGATTTATGTATCCCTATTAATTTTTTTTGTTGTTATTATTGTCATTCACTGAACTCAGGGAATTTTTTTTTTTCCTGTCACCTTCTGTTTCTTTCCTATTTTCCTTCTTTGACTCCTTCCACTAAAGTCTCAAAAGTACTGACAGGATATTTTGACTAGATTTGCACACTGTTATGTTCACGTTGCTTTTGGACTCTTGTTTTTGGAACAACAAATTTATTATAGCTTAATTAAAAAAAAAAACTGCAGACTGTATCATTGATGGTGACACAGAAATGGTAAGATATTTACATTTTAGTATGAGGCTGATTTTAAACGATGGAAGTCTGCAGCTAACATTTTGTGACTATTTTGATTTCTGGTCATTGAAGAGCACTCTGCTGCCTTCACTTTTTATCATAAAGTTAAATATGAAAGTTATAATCAGAGCACAATTTTAAGAATTCCTGGGTGTGTCTAGAGGGTGGATTTATTTTAATTATGATCATCACCAGGACTTAGGTCATACTTACTGTTTGTAAACTTGAAGATGTTACTGTTTGTAACCCTTTGGCTCCCTGTGAAGGCGGGAAAGCATCCCAGGGGTACAGGTAGGAAGAGGGGCCTTCCTCATTCTGGTTGCTGGGAAGGTATGAGCGTCTTGTCTGGGAGTAGCCAGGAAGCAGTGAGGTTGGCCGGCCGTCCCTTTAAGCTTCCCGGCTGGAACAGACCTCTTTGCCCCAAGGCTGCTGTTTCCCAGCATCCTTTCCCCTGGAGGCTGCTGGTTCTCTGATGATATTAATAATAAGCTGTGCACCATGAGAGTCCGGGGTGAGGGGCCACCTCTCTATCCACAGAGCCTCTTCCAGCCCGTGACTCCTCGTTTTTGGGGTGACGGGGGTAAGACCCGCTTCCTCGAGGCTCTGCCTCCCCAAGGAAGGGCACTCACCTTTCTTGTTGCTGTTGTCTCCCAACCTCCTTTTGAGCCCTCACACTAGCTGGACGCTTGACCCCCAGCCCCTGCCTGCCTTCTCAGCATCATCTGGCTTTTGTCCAGGACAGAAGCACTGCTGCTGAGAGAGTTCTTCCAAGAGCACCCACCCTGCGCTGAACCCCGTGAACATGTGTTTCAGCTACAGTAAGTCTCCGACACACGAACAAGTTCTGTTCCAAGAATGTGTTCATAAGTCCAACAAAGTTAGCCTGGGTACCCAGCTAACAGTCACCCATATAGTACTGCACTGTACTGGGTTTATAATATTTTCCAGGCAAATAATGTATAAACACCAAACACAGAAAGTAAAGGAAACGACTTTAACCGGACAGTACAGTAGTGCAGCACAACAGCTGGCACAGGTCTGGCATCCCGTGGACAGGCAGGAGGAGCCACTGATGGAGGAGGGAGAGGGGGGGAGGCGGGCGAGCCGAAGGGCCGTCCGCGACGGGCGACGGCGGGCAGGCTGCGATGCTGCTCACGCCTGACGTCCACGGCACAGGTTCTGCTTCCTCGCTGGAACTGGAGGCAGGGTCTCATCTTGGAAAGTTTGCAACTAGAAGTTCGTGTGTAGGGGTCTTGCTGCATTCCTGACACCAGCCGCAGGAGGCATTATCAGTTGCACTTCACAAGCGAAGAGACCGAGGCTCAGACCGGTGATCTAACTCGCCCTTGGTCATTTAGCCAGTAAGCCGGGGGGCTGGGATCGAAGCCGGGTCTGCCTCCCCCTTTGGTTTCACAGAAGCAGCGTCTCACCTGTCTCTTGGCCAGTCTGATCTCAGTCGCTGTGACTCTTGATGTTTTCACAGTTCCCGCAAGCTCCTACTTTCAGGATGGCATGCATTGCCTTCTGCCCAAGACTGTCCTTTTGCCTGTGACTGTTAGCACCGTCCTTCTCTCTCTGCAGTCAGGTGAATCACGTATTTTATATGCAGGCCGTTTTCACATTGTCTTGACTTTACTCCTTAAGTAGCTCTGGACTCTGCCAGTTCTCTGCATCCCGACTGTGCCTACTGTTAGATTCCTGCCGCCTTTTGCCTGGATTATTGTGGAACCTTCTGATCCAGTCTGTCTCTTTTCCTCTCATTTTGCCATTTCTAGTTCAGTCTTCACACTGTAGCAAGAGTCATCTTTCCAAAGTGTATGTTTTATTATTATTACTTGTTGTTGTTGCTTAGTCACCGAGTCGTGTCTGACTCTCTGCAGCCCCGTGGACTGCAGCCCACCAGGCTCCTCTGTCCATGGGGCTTCCCAGGGAAGAGTACTGGAGTGGGCTGCCGTGCCTCCTCAGGAGGCCTTCCCGACCCAGGACTGGACCCGCCACTTCTGTGTTACAGCTGGACCCTTCACCGCTGAGCCACACGTCCGAGAAGCGGTGGTTTCTGGGCTTGAGGAAGGGCTCTGCGTTTTCTTGTGCGATGCAGAGGGTCTCACGTCATGGGGCTCCTTTTTCTTTTCCAACTGCGTGTTGTGGCTTTCCCTGTTTTGGACACAGATGCAGTCATATCTCGCTTATTCTCAGCTCTCTTTCAACTCCATATTTCAGGTACTTTGGTCACAGTCTCAGGAGCTGTTCAAGGAGATTGAGTCCCTAATGGGCTGTAATCAGGACTTCCCTGGTGGCTCAGAGGTTAAAGTGTCTGCCTGGAATGCAGGAGACCAGGGTTCGATCCCTGGGTCGGGAAGATCCCCTGGAGAAGGAAATGGCAACCCACTCCAGTACTCTTGCCTGGAGAATCCCATGGAGGGAGGAGCCTGGTAGGCTACAGTGGACTGTAATCAGCATAAAGGCTCATTATAATGTATGTGAGCTACATGGCAGAGGTCATAAGAAGAGTGTTATCCTAGAGGAAGCATGTAATTTGGAAGACAGCAGAAAGATTCCTCTCAGAGAAGTAATGACTACTGGGCAGCTTCCTACACTGATGTGCTTCTAATAAGTAAGAATGTACTATGCAGGCTGTGCACTGTTCACTTCTGCAACCAGACTTTATATGAATGAGTAGGTCATGGGTATCCAGGTATTTGTTGGATGAATTAATCTCTAAATGAAAGCTTAATTTTGATCAGCCTAATTATCGCAATATTGTATGGATTTTAGTTATTGAAAGTTACTTTAGGAAAAGACTTGGTAATGTAGACTAAAAAGAACTCTGTCAAATGAGAAGTGACATCAGAATATTTAAAGCTTGATTGAGTTTTGAATTTAGATTGGTTGTTCATACTTAACATATTTAGGGCTAGATGTTTCTCAGCTTTTAAAGGAAATCCTTGAGAAATTTAGATGATTTTTAAAAGAACGGGAATACAGTAAGGGTTCTCCCATCTGCTGTCTTGGACATTTCTGTTTGAATAGTCTGATGTGTTCAGAGATGATGTTGTTTGGTTGCTAAGTCGTGTCTGACTCTTTGTGACCCCATGGATTGCAGCCCACCAGGCTCCTCTGTCCTCCACTATCTCCCAGAGTTTACTTAAATTCATGGCCATTGAATCAGTGGTGCTGTCTAGCTATCTCATCCTCTGCTGCTCTCTTCTCCTCCTGCCCTCAGTTTTTGCCAGCATCAGAGTCTTTTCCAATGAGTCAACTCTTCGCATGAGGTGGCCAAAGTATTAGAGTTTCAGCTTTAGCATCAGTCCTTCCAAAGAAATCCCAGGGCTGATCTCCGTCCGAATGGACTGGTTGGAGCTCCTTGCAGTCCAAGGGACTCTCAAGAGTCTTCTCCAACACCACAGTTCAAAAGCATCAATTCTTTGCCACTCAGCCTTCTTCACAGTCCAACTCTCACATCCATACATGACCACTGGAAAAACCATAGCCTTGACTAGATGGACCTTAGTCGGCAAAGTAATATCTCTGCTTTTGAATATACTATCTAGGTTGGTCATAACTTTTCTTCCAAGGAGTAAGCGTCTTTTAATTTCATGGCAGCAGTCACCATCTGCAGTGATTTTGGAGCCCCCCAAAATTAAGTCTGACACTGTTTCCACTGTTTCCCCATCTATTTCCCATGAAGTGGTGGGACCAGATGAGGTAAATGTTAATCAGAATAGTTTCCCAGTTCTATTTGGAACTGCATTCAGAGCCTGAAATGTATTTTTAATAAAATCAGTGATGAAAGTGATTCCATTTTTGAGGATGAATTTGATATTTGGAATATTTAGAAATCCTTTGGAGCCAAGTTTGTACTTGGTGGAAAAAATTAATTGTCTTGGTATTCTTCTTTCGATCAGAAGATCTCTTCTTAAGTGAGACCAGTAGTTTTCATGATTCACAAACTGATTACAGTCCAAGGAGGGATTTCAAATGGATTTTCAGTATCAGAAGCCTTTCTGGAAGTAAGTCCACATGC
Source organism: Oryx dammah (assembly GCF_014754425.2). Lineage (NCBI taxonomy): Eukaryota > Metazoa > Chordata > Mammalia > Artiodactyla > Bovidae > Oryx > Oryx dammah. Next base: position 3,821,146 of record NW_024070205.1, on the reverse strand, counting down.
TCCCATTGTGCCCATTTGAAGGGCAACATTGAATGTATAGAATCTAGTATATTTGTTAGAAATAAGTTGTATCATTTTACAATTAGGATTCCTTTACATTTTGTCTCCCTTTATACCATTATGTGAATATTATGACTTTCTCACCGTACCTGTGGGTATGCTTCACACAGCTCTCTCACGAAGTGTTCATAAGACAAATGTTACCCTGATTTTGAAGTTTTGATGAGTACTTCTTTTTCCAGGAATGCTTGTATGAACTGCATTTAATTGTGCCTTCTTTTCCTCCCTTGACCGGATCTCGTTCAGTGCAGAACAGGGAGGTGGAAGAGGAGGACTTCCTAGGAGAATTCTGATGTGGTACCCAGTAGGGGGTCGGGAGCACACGGGATCAGTGAACGCCCACCCCAGCTCCCAGCGCCGGCGAGGAGGAGGCGGGATGCGGGGCTGCGTGGCCCCGTGATGAGCGCAGCGAGCAGAGAGGGCTGAGCTCGGTGCCGCGCGGACCCCAGCGTCTGAGGGACCAGGAGGACACAGGAGGGCTGGACGTTCAGCAGGGTGGCTTAGGGCCTGAGCCCTGACGTTGCACTGCCCCGTGTAAGGGCTTGGATACCCCCACTTCCTGGCTGCGTGCTGGAGGGCAGGTTACTGAACACCTACGCCTCGCTCTTCCGCCCTGTGGGTTAGGGAGCACTAGTTTTTACCGAGTCCCGGCCGTGGAGCTCGGGTGCTGTGCCCGGCACGTGGACAGCGCTCGGAGGCGGGGACGAGACGCTGGCTCTCAGTGGGCGAGGACGCCTGCGGCAGAGACACGCAGAGCTCTGGGCGCAGAGGTCTCTCTGCCGTGCCTGCTGTTGTGCCGTGGTCCGTCCTTTGTCACACCTGTTACCAACACACCCCAGTCAGCGGCTTCCCTCCCCCGTTGACGTGCTCAAGCCCCGAGCCCAGGAGCCGTCCTTGGCGTCCCTTGCTCTGGTGTTCAGCTCCCGCAGTCCGAGTCCTCGGGGTCCACCTGGGGGTCGCGTCCCGGCCCGCCCGCAGCGCGCGCCTCGCTGTCACCGTCCTGTCCGGCCAGGCCTTCCGTGCTCTCCCCGCTCTCCCCTTCTCTGGCTCTCCTCCTCTCCCTGCCTCTCTCCGCGCAGGGTCAGGGTCCTGAGTTCCGAGCCTCTCTGCTGGAGACCCACAGCCCACACCCATGCTCTCAGCGTGCTCACCTCTGACCCCGGTCCTTACCTGCGACCCCAGTGTTTTCCACCCTCCAGCCAGTGTTTTCCGATACACCTAGCTCCTTGCTCCCTGAAGGTTTCCCCCAGGGCTGCTTTCCAGCACTTTCTTTTCCTTCTGGTCTTTTAATCTCAACCAAAATGTCACCACCTCCGTGGGGTCATCCTAGTATCACCCAATCCAAAATAACCATCGTTTATTTCCTATTATATCACTCTATTTTATTTATCTGCATAGTACCTAAATATTAGATATTAATTTTGCTGCTGCTGCTGCTGCTAAGTCGCTTCAGTCATGTTGGACCCTGTGCCACCCCATAGACGGCAGCCCACCAGGCTCCTCTGTCCCTGGGATTCTCTGGGCAAGAACACTGGAGTGGGTTGCCATTTCCTTCTCCCAGATACTAATATTGCTTATTGCCTTTTTACTGTTTTTGGATTACATGTTTGTTTAAGCCCATCCTCTGTTAATAACTGTGGAATAAATGAATAAATTGAAGAAAACGTCTTCCATTTGTCTCTGCCACAGTGAAAGGCTTCTGGTTGCAGTGTTGAATTTCACCAGCTGCAGCTGCTGGTGCTCACCCGGCTGGTGCCAGTGTCTCTGTCCTGGTCCTGAAATGCCAGGAGAGGTAGCCGGTAATTTTGGTTACATAATTTGGATATAGTAATTATCATGCTAGGTAGTATAACTAATGATGGTTAAATGATACAAATACCAAGATCTTATAAATGTTTAAATAATTGGTTGTATTTGATCACTCATTTTTCTTATGCTGTAGTGAATTCTCTCCTTTGTTTGATAAAAAGCCAGTTACAATGATTAATGGTATATCCTTCCAGCTGACTTAAATCTCAGACTTTTAGCGTCTTTAGGAATAGGTTACTTTTGAAATAGCTTAAGAAATTTTAGGGAGATGATTTTTCAAATGGGAAGAAGAATGACTAATTAGATTGCTGGCACATGTGATGTTTTTGTTTTAACATGTTTTTAAAATTTCTGTTGAGGTTTATATAGAAAGTAGTGTGTAAGAGCTCTGTGTGAGATAGTGTCAAAAGGGTGTTCCAGTTTGTGTAGTTGGGAGCTGAGTAATGTCTCTTTAAAGATCATCCATAGAATGAGCTTCATTGCCAAATAAAATTCAAGGGCATTTTTAAGTTTCGTTACTTTCAAATTTTGGGGACATTTAATAATATTAACATAAAGTATAATATTTGTTAGAGTACACAGTTGGTAAGATGAAAATCACCAGTAAGATATGAGTTTGCAGTAATAGTGAAAACCTTGTTAATGGTGTTAAGTATTGTTAATCCTGGCTTGTACATTAGATCGTTGATAACAGCACCTCCAGGAATTGTCAGGACAGGATTTTCTCCCTGGAGAGTCTGTCGAGTCCATGGCGGGGCTCCTCTAATTTCCCCAGAGAGAATAATTATCATCATGTTACCCTGAATTATCTTACTGCTCATTAAACGTTCTTGCCTTCAAATTTAAAAGAAATTAGAGAAATTAATTTAGTCCTGGGAAATTGTTGTTTAACGAGTTTGCACCTGTGAGAGTATGAGCCAATGGCACAACAGACTGTGTTTTATTTTGAAATGAAAAGTATTTATGTGCAGGAGGGGACTGACACATAGAAGTTAATCCCAATTAGTTAGCATGATCTGGTGGTAGGTAATTAAAGCGCATTCAGATCAACAAGAGTTTCCTTAATGAGAATGCCGGACATTTAAGGTGTTACATAAAGCTTCCTTCACTCTCAGGTTTGATTTTTTTTTTTGTCATCATATGTGATTTTGAGTAATTATTTTACTTTTCTGAGATTTTAGGATTCTTTTAACTTGCGGATTCACACATCTCAGGAGATTAAACGTAATTTACCACAAAAATGTAATGCACATGCTTCCAGTGTCTGTCATAACCATGCCCTCTATTTAAGGAGTCACGGGTGTCTTACTGTTAGTAATTAAGAAATGAAATGACACCAGTAAAAACAATCAAACAGTAAGAAAAGAAAAGCTATATAAGCTTGCAGTTATATTATCCATGTTGAATAGTTACATTTTAAGACTTAATCCAAAAAAGAATCTGTTTGAAAAATGTTTTATGGAGTATGTGGTCTTTATTAATTTTGGAAGCTACTCTGTGCTGAACTAGTCATGTCCCTCAGTTTCTTTTGTCACCAAGAGCTTGTAGTTTCAAACTTGGAAGGTTTACAGGCTTTCAAGCAGTTGCTCTCTTCAGTTTGCCTGTGACTTTAAACTTGATGTTGTGACCATGTTTCAGCCAGAAGCCGACTTAAAACCACACGTGGTTTTAGGTATTACCTGCTCCCTCACAGTAATTAGAAGGCCTTTGGGCAGGAAAATTTTACTTAAATATAGTGTATGTCTCCAAGGAGCCTAATATGCAAGGGGTCCAGCTGTGTTCATCCATGGATCAGGGCAAGAGTCCACGTGCTAACTGGAGTGTCTGGCTGGAGGGTGAGCCCAGGGCTGGGCAGTGCTTGGAGACCCTAGTAGAGAGGCTGCTGGCACACAGAAGTCTGGCTGTAGATTCAAACTTTTTGGGGCCCAGAGAAGGAGGGCCAAAGAAAAAAATCGAGGTCAGGACTAGGGAGTTTCAGTCTTGACGCCTCGACTTGGAAGAGGCTGTGGGTAGAGAGGGTTGGTGCCAGGCTGTGCCCGCAGGTGCCCCGGGAAAGGGGCATAGGTGACAGTGAGCACATGCGTGTGTGAGGCTCTGTCCCTGGTGACACTTGCATGCCGCCCTCAGGTGGGCTCCCGCCTGCCCTGGAGGAGTGGGTACAAGGTTTGGGCAGCTGCCCAGCTGGGAAAGACTGAGAATCAGATGTGAGGCTCCAGCCCAGCCCTGTGGAGTGACTGGCAGACCCTATGCCGTTTCTCTGGGGCTTTGTGAGAACCTGGCTTCCCTGGTGGCTCAGTGGCAAGAACTCGCCTGCCAATGCAGGAGACTCAGATTCAGTCCCTGGACAGGAAGATCCCCTGGAGAAGGCAATGGCAACTCATTCCAGTATTCTTGCCTGGAAAGTCCCATGGACAGAGGAGCCTGGTGGGCTACAGTGTGTGGGGTCGCAAAAGGGTCTTACGTGACTTGGTGACTAAAGCACCATCCCTGTCAGGTCAGGCCTTAGACGGCAGTGTTCAGGGCTTCGCATATCATCCCAGTGGGGACAGGGGATTAGCACTCAAGGCTTCTGATCTGGCAGGGGTGCAAGGCAAGTCTTCGTCTTACCTGTTGGAAGCTGTTAAGGGCAGAGGGAGTTCTTTCAGCTACATTCACCTATTTAGTAAATACTTACTGTCTGTTTCATGTCACGCCACCTTCGTGGCATGTGGCTTCATGGACACAAGCTTGGTTTCTGCCTTTGAGAAGCTGTGCTTGAAGGGAGAAATAGACCCATGTAAACAAATAATTAAAAGCCAGTGAGATCTGGAACCCAGACCAGTGCCTGAGCTTGCACGGCTGTCTGCAGAGTTGACTGCTGCTGAAGACTGTGGGCCCAGGGCAGGGGCACCTGAGAAGGGTCATCAGATGGGTCTCCACGGTGAGCAGAAGTGGGCCATGTGTGCAGAGCACAGGTCCCCAGACGGCCAGGTCACTTGGACGCTGTGTGTGGAGGGGTGAGCTGCTGCTGTAGGTGTAGGTGGGCTCAGTGTGTGATGGAAGAGGCAGAGTGGTGAACTTTCATAAAAGCTGAAAATCCTTTAAATGACTCACGTTATTCCGGAAGTCATTTCGTGCCACTCAGACACACAGCCTGGTGGTGAAGGGGCTGCAGGGCCTGAGTCCCCGTTTATGCACTTCATGGAGAGTAGGGTAAGGCGGTTGCAGTGCTCTTACTTGCTTTACTTTGTATCCAATTTGCATCTCAGTATTTGCTGAGTTATTTTATTCCCCAGCATAACTCAGGTGCTAAGTTAAAAAATATGAGGAATTGGACCACATCCCAAAAAAAAAAAAAATACAGCTCTTCCCTAAAAATAGTTCTTTACTTGCATGGGCACTGGCCTGATGATGCCATCTCTTTTATTTTAAGCACCTCACCCAGTGCTGTTTACCGGGCACATAACTCATCCACACGCAGCAGGGCACCGGCCACAGCGTCCAAGAATCACTGCCCAGGTGTGTGTCGCCTGCCCGGCCACATAAAGGAGACCACCCCGCGCCCAGGCTGATCCTTCCGCAGGCCCCCGCAGCGTGCCCGAGCCTCGGGGCGGGGGTGTCGAGATGTGCAGCCCCGCTCCGTCTCGTGTCTGCTCCGCGCGTCTACGCCGGGCGACAGGACACGAGAGCAGATGAGACAGGCTGTCAGTCAGCCGCGCTGCCCTTTGAAGAAAGGCCACGGGGGGAAAGGGTGCCGCAAATGGGCTGTGAAGTTTACATACACTGCCCACTGTTAAACAGATTACGTCTAATGAAGTGTCTAATGCTCAGGCCGAATCAGCCTAATCCTGGGTGGCAGCTCATCCCTCCGCTGCCAAAAAAAACGCCGCCCTCTGGCCCTCACTCGCCACTCCAGCGGCCACGCGCAGGGAGGCGCCCAGCCTTAATAAACCCAGACAGTGTGTGATCTGACATGCAAATGTAGGTCATTGCATATGTAAATGTGTGATTACGCGCCTGCATGCCAAAACACATTAGCCGGCCTCCGCGCTCAGCATGCGGTCATCACAGCGCCTCAGCAGCCCCTGCGCACGTTTGTCAGTTACCGCGCGGACAGGGGACGGGTCCCTGGCAGGCCCGAAGTGCATGCAGGGGTTGCGTGCTCTTGTTCCCGATGAGGAAGCCGAGTGTCACCCCGGAGACCGACACGTTTTCAGCTGGAGGAGGAGCGGTCCAGATGTTTGGAAGAGAGGAAGAAAACCCACCTCTTCGATGTTGCAGTCTGTCCTAGTGTGTAAATTAAAAAAAAAAAAAAGTTTGTTAGAAAAGCTTGGACAATTGAAAGTCTCTCCTCGTTAAGTGAAATGAAGTTAGGAAAGCTAGAAGTTGCTAATATCCACTGACTATCTGAGAAGTGAGACTTGGTTAAGTTTCCTTTGTTAAATAGGTGACAGTTCCTTGATAGATCAGTTGGTAAAGAATCCGCCTGCAATGCAGGAAAGGCCGGTTCAATTCCTGGGTCAGGAAGATCCCCTGGAGAAGGGGCAGGCTACCCACTCCAGTATTCTTGGGGTTCCCTGGTGGCTTAGCTGGTGAAGAATCCGCCTGCAATGAGGGAGACCTGGGTTTGATCACTGGGTTGGGATGATCCCCTGGAGAAGGGAAAGGCCACTCACTCCAGTATTTTGGCCTGGAGAATTCCATGGAGTGTATAATCCATTGAGTCACAAAGAGTCAGAGACGACTGAGTACCTCACTTCACTTTACAGTGACAGTTGTAAATTCATCTCAGTGACCACAAAAAGAAATCTTGTACTGGAACAGCGTGGCAAGTAGTCTCTCTTTATTTTATGATTTCATTCCTATTTTTTATTTTCATTTTTGGTATGTGTGTTTCTAGTCCCATTTCTGTTTTACTCATTAAAAGGCCTAAAATTGAACATACTGTGGATCATCGCATAGGGTACTGTAATATTTATTATATTGTAGGTAGCTGTTTAGTAACCCCAGAGGATGACCTACCCTGTGCTTGGGAACTGGGGCTTGGGCATCAGCTAGCCGTAGATCTGGTGTGATAACATCTGTCTGATAGGATCATCATGAGAATTGAATTAAATAGCATAAAAAGTACTAATTTATAGGACCTGTTACATTACAGGTGCCAAAATGGGGCCTTTTTTATTGTAGTAGTGTTATTATTCTATTCTGGCAGTTATTTATGGTTTATATTCACATAACGAATTTGTGAAATTTGTATTCTGATTATTTTGCATGTCTTAAAGGAAGAGTGGTATTTTTCTTATTTTGGACTTTTCAGAAGAAAGAAAAGCAATGCACAGTAACAAGTTGTTGTTACTTTCCCCCTCTTTTTTGATAAACGTTGCATTTGAATGGCAGTGAAAGTCCAGCAGAATTTTCCAGTTTTTTTGCTAGCGTGATAGATGTAGTGACATGAACAAGGTTGCATGTATTAGGGGTTAATGTAATGTGCATATGTCAAAACAGCCTTTTGCATACGTCATGGGGTCATCAGCCCTAACTAAGGTTTATTTGAGGACTAAGAGTTCAAGCTGGTGGGTTTAGGAACCCATGCGCCCTTTGTTTGAACCAGTAGGTCTTTAATGTTCGGCCTTAATCAGGCCCCGCCAGATTGTTACGTTTACTTCAAGTCGGTCCAGAGTAGAGAAGGTCCATTCAGATGTGAGCCGAGTGGTACCAGGCTAAGAAGGGTCTACTTATCAGGAATCCCGGGATCTGGAAGAGGCCCATGAGTGGCCCAAAAAGGAGAAGATGGAAAAGCGCATGTGATGGCTGAGCTGATTTATTATATTTCAGTAGACTGAGATGCTGCAGGTAGAGCAGAAGTGACATGAGGCACTGCAGAGGCAGCCTTCCCAGGGCGTGTGTAGTGGCCTCCACTCTGGACTCTGGACAGCGTTCGACCCCGTGGGTGCTCACTCTGGACAGCGTTCGACCCCGTGGGTGCTCACTCTGGACAGCGTTCGACCCCGTGGGGGCGCAGCTCAGGTCTGTCCTGTGGCCAGGGGATGGCTGACCGGGTCTGTAAGCAAGGAACAGAAGAAGTAGGACAGTGGACAGAACACATCCCGCCCCAGAGGGGCCCTCGGTGACGCCGCCTCCCAGCCCCATGATCCCGCTCGGCACAGTTGAGGCCCCTTCACGTCTCCACGTGGGCTCTTTCAGAGCAGAAACACTTCTTAGGATACATCTGTTTTCCTAGGGGCTAGTCCAGTGCCTGCTGTCTGCTGCTGCTGCTAAGTTGCTTCAGTCGTGTCCGACTATGTGCGACCCCGTAGACGGCAGCCCACCAGGCTCCGCCACCCCTGGGATTCTCCAGGCAAGAACACTGGAGTGGGTTGCCATTTCCTTCTCCAACACATGAAAGTGAAACGTGAAAGTGAAGTCTCTCAGTCGTGTCCGACTCTTCGCAACCCCATGGATGGCAGCCCACCAGGCTCCTCCGTCCATGGGATTTTCCAGGCAAGAGTACTAGAGTGGGGTGCCATTGCCTTCTCTGTCTAATTAGAGTACTAAAAAGTGTGAGTTTCAAAAAGAAATGACTTTTCCCATGAACAGCAAAAAATATATTGTTCAAAAGATATTTATGTGCTAAGTGACAGAAAGAAAGACAGACAATGAAGTCGCTCAGTTGTGTCCGACTCTTTGCGATCCTGTGGACTGTAGCCTACCAGGCTGCTTCGTCCATGGGATTTTCCAGGCAATAATACTGAAGTGGGTTGCCATTCCTTCTCCAAGTGAGATAGGCCAATCTGAAATGCTACATACTGTATGATTCTAACTATGTGATATTCTGGAAAAAGCAGAACTATGGGTCCAGTGAAAAGATTGGTGGCTGCTAGGTTTTGGTGGGGAGTGAGGGTTGAACAGGCAGAGAACAGAGGGTTTTGGGGGCAGGGAAAATATACTATGATGCTTAAATTCTGGGGAGCTTCCCAGGTGGCTCAGGGGTAGAAGAATCCACCTGCCAGTGCAGGAGATGCAGGTTCAGTCCCAGGGTCTAGGAAACCCCCGGGGGGAGGGAATGACACCCCACTCCAAGCCTGTGGACAGAAGGGCCTGGTAGACGCCAGTCCACGGGGCCTCGAAGAGTTGGACACAACCAAGCGACTGAGCATGCACACGAGCACTCTGATTATGGATATCGGTCGTTGTCCCTTTGTCCACGCCCATAGAATGTGCTGGGAAAGACTGAAGGGGGAGGAGAAGGGGAGGACAGAGGATGAGATGGCTGGATGGCATCACTGACTCAGTGGACATGGGTTTGAGTAAGCTCTGGGAGTTGGTGATGGACAGGGAAGCCTGGCGTGCTGCAGTCCATGGGGTCGCAAAGAGTCGGATACGACTGAGCAACTGAGCGACTGAACTGAGAGTATCCAGCAGTAAGGGTGAACCCCAGTGTTAACTGTAGACTTTGGGTGACAGTGACTTGTCAGTGTGGGTTCAGTGGTGACCAGGGTCCGGCTCTGGTGGGGTGTTGATAACGAGAAAAGCAGTGCCCAGGTGAGGGTGGGGGTGTACCCGGAACCTCTCTCCTTTCCTCTTAATATTCTGCTTTTAAAAACTTAGGTCTTTAAAAAAAATGTAATGATAAGGTGGTAGACTTGCTGCCCCTGGAATTGTTCTTTGCAGAAGTTAAGTATCATCAGGAAGTTTAGAAGGTTTTCATGTGCTAGTTGGCAGGTTGACTGAGTGAATGTGTGTGTTTGTTTTTATATAATATGAATAGTTTGATAAATACTTGTCAAACAAATGACTGTCTGCAGGTTTACCATAGAAATTACCTACATAAGTGAAGACAATTGACAATTGTGTGCATATTGTGTGATTGAAAACTTTCCTGACTTTTTTAATTACAGAAGGCCTTACGACCGGATATGGGCTATAATACGTTAGCCAACTTTCGAATAGAGAAGAAAATTGGTCGCGGGCAATTTAGTGAAGTTTATAGGGCAGCCTGTCTCTTGGATGGAGTACCAGTAGCTTTAAAAAAAGTGCAGGTAAGATGACTTTAATTCTATAAATCCATGTAAAATTATTTGCTGTGAATAATAAATAGAAAAAAGTATGTCCTGAACGATTGGGTCATGACAGTCTCGAGTTGAGAATGATGGGAAAGAGTAAAAATTGTCCTGTAAATGCTTGCATTAAGTGCTGTGTATGGTGGAAATCACTTTTTAGTTGTAAGGCTACTTTTAAAATTGAGCTGGCTCTGTTCACCCGGATTCAGTCATGGCTGGGATGATCTTAGAAAAGCTTTCACAGCTCTTGGTTTGAAGAGGCAGATTGGAGTTGTCACCATGGCCCCTAGCTGGGCATGTGGCTACACGTTGTAGCCTCAGCCGCAGGCCTCGAGCACGGAAACCCAGCTCAGGGAATGCACCGCCTGAAGCCAGGACTCGGCAGGCACACTCCTGGGCGGGTCTCGGAGACCAGGCTGGAGAACCAGCCTGGCAGTAAAAGACAGAAAACCAAGGTGAACTTTATCTACTGGAGGAGATGAGAAAATGAGATAGGTGAACGTAGGGGATTGATGTCCCGCTTACCATGCCCACTCTGTGTTGGCATCGGCTCTGTCCTCCTGCCCTGGCTGTGTGTGGGCTCCTCAGGCGCCTGGGTCTGCCCAGCTCCCGTGGCCCGGCCCTGCCCCGATGGGCCCACTGCCTCCCCTCTGGAGCGCTCTCACCTTTCTGCCTCAGAGTGTGTTTGCCATCCTGCAGTATAACTTCTCTTTTCAGGGAGAAAGTCGTTCTTGTTGACAACTCGCCTGTAGACTTCCTGTTTTATTCTGCTGCCTGGTATTGTTTTCTCTGTCGAGTCCTGTGAAACCTCAGTGTCCTTTCCTCTTACTGTTTAATTTCATGAAGGATCAGTGTCCTTGCAGCAGCCATCACCAGTAGAGGTGAACAGTTTTCCCTTGTACAGTAAATGTTTATGAAAGTGTTTACAGGACACACGTGTCAGAGGTCAAGACTGGAACAGATGGCCTCATACCCACCACATGGCTCAGACACATCCCACTCCCTTCCCTCGTAGGTCACCACTTCCTGAATTTTCTGAGTATCATTCTTTTGCTTTTCTCTAGAGTTTTATCCACATCAGTGTAAATTCTGAATGAATCCGTTGTTTGCTTCTGCATTTTTTGAATTAAATACAGTCACGTGTTGGTGTGTGGCTACGCTTCCATCTTTGCGCACACAGCAGTCAGGGTGTGGACCTGCATGCACGTGTGTAGCACTGCCTGTTGTGTGGAGTGTCCTGTTCTTCTGGCAGGCTGCTAGCTTCGGCTGTGTACGGTTGTGTGCCGTTGCAGTATTTCTGTCACATTCATGTCAGGTCCTGTGTGTCTCCTGGCGCACACATGCCGGAATCTCCCTTTTGTATGTGCCTGAGATGGAAGCAGTGAGCCTTCCTCTCTGCTTTTTTGAGTTGCAATTGGGACCTCTTCTAGCTTAAGCATAACCCCCTATACACACAAGAGAGGAATGATGCGAGGATATTCTTAGCTTATGTAATTAGGGAACAGTTATCTTAAACCTTTACAAGAAGAAATATATTTGCATTTCAGACATGTTGTTGATTTTTGTGGTATATTGCACTTGTGCTGAACAAGAGAGACCAGGGTTCTTCCTTTTTAATAAGCCACCTCTGCAGCTTGTATGAAAATGTTTTAAAATACCATTGACCAGACTCCTTTCCTGTCTGAAGAATCCTAGCCTGTCTTCAGAAACTTCACCAGGAACCAGACATTGGATTTCCTCCTGCAGTTTGTTATTTTAAGGCTTCTTACTGGTCTGAACGGCTGCGTCACTGTTTCCAGCTAATCCAGGACCCTTCCTGGAGGAGTCCCTGTGTTGAAATGTTGCATCTATAATTCATTGCTCTGCTCACAGATATTTCATGAGACTCTGCAGGAGCAGCGTCCAGCCTCCTCCGAGTCATTCTCCGGGCGCTTCTGTGCTTTGTCCATGTGTCAGGTTTCAGTTGGCTGTGACCAGCTTGCTGGAAGCCCCGGTGACTTTCCTGGACGTCTGCCTGGTACCTGCGTGTGCAAGGAAGGGAGTGTGTGCTGAGTGCACCTTCCTTCTCGAGATCATACAGGGATCGGGAGCCTGCGGTGGTGACAAGACTATCGGGTCTTTTGGAGAATTTGCCCCATCCCGTCACGGTTTGTTCGCCACCGTCACGGTGGTCCTTGACTGGAGGGTGTGGGCTGGCCTTGCTGCCCTGTTTCCCGGCCTCCCTTCCTGCTGCTGCTCCAGTGGGAGTGGGCATCTGGTGTTCAGTGGTTAGTGCCAAGGGCTTTGAGAACCAGGATGAACAAAGTAATAGGACTTGGATCCCAGTGCAAGTGCAGCCAAGACATGTCTGAAACAGTGAGAGAGGAGCCGCGCGCGAGCAGCCTTGAGGAGCCCAGAGTGAGAGGGAGGTTGAGAAAGTCTTCCCCAGGCACTTGGCCTGGGTCTTAGAACCGCAGTTGTATCGGAAGATTAGCAGCCAGTTGTTTTGATTTGGTCCATGCAATGTCTAGTTATACTTAGCTCATCCATCGTTTGGTCATTAATTCTTGTCTGACCCTTTGAGAACCTGTGGACTGTAGGCCACCAGGTTGCTCTTGTTATGGGATTCTCCAGGCAAGAATACTGGAGTGACTTGCCATGCCCTTCTCCAGGGGATCTTCCCAACTCAGGCATCAACCTGGGTCTCCTGCACTGCAGGCAGACTCTTTACCATTTGAACCACCAAGGATGTCCCGTATCTGCTTATAGGTAATAGCTATTTTAAAGCATTCATCAAGAAAGTCAGTTGCAAGTCAAATTTTCCATAATTCAAGCTTTTAAAAAACTATCCCTTTTTAAAGCATATTAATGCTTTTCTACCTGTGTTAATTTTCGATTCTACATTCAGCATATTTTGCATGCAGTCCTAATTGCAATTAGGATTTTCATGTATTTAAAAATTTATGGATAGTTTCTTTTATAATGCATGCAGTGATTCTAATATATTTCTAATCCTTTATGGCCATATATGCAGTCTCTTTTTCAGAGTTCACTGTGATTATGGAATTCATCCCAGTTAAATATTTGGCTCCATCTTTGTCCCTAGTCTTCCAGTCTGCAGGACCTCTTTTTTTTTTTCTTTTTCTTTTTACAGTGTGTTCTCAGCCCCTTGCTCTTATTTTCCTGTGCGCCTCCCAGCATCTCGTTGTTTCTGCCGAGACCAGGAATCCTGGTTTCTCCCCAGGCCAGCCACCGGCACCTGGTCGGTCTGCTTTCAGTGGCCCGTCCAGGCCCTCACTGCGCTCCGGGGGTTCTGTCTCAGCCGTCCACATCCCCTCTCCTGTCTCCCTCGTGCTCTTCCCACCAGAACTTGTCTCTGACTTCATCCTGACCACGGCACACTGGCCCACATCCCCTAGACCTCTTACTTCAGGTCTGACCTCAGTTGTCTGGTTATGTTACTTGGACCTTTGTCAGCTATGAGAGCAACGTGGATGTTTCCGTTTCAGAATCGCCCCGTCTTGCTCAGCCCCGGGCAGGGTTTCTCTTCGCCGCGTGTTTCTTCATTTCCGCTTTCACCCGGAGTCCCTGTTCCACGCCCACAGCCCCGAGGGGCACTGCTCGCCTCTCTCTGGAGATGTACTCTCTTGCACATCCTACTTGGATATATTTTAGCCACAGAAAAAGCAGAACCAAACCAGCAGGCGTGCATGACTCCAGTGTTGGCGGTGGAAGTGCCTTAGCCGGCGTGTGCCCTCAAGCTCAGCGGAAAATGCCCACCTTGCTACGCTTGTTACGCTTTCGCGTCGTGGCCGCTCTCACTCCCCTTCCCCCTGCCTGTGCTCCAGGGTGGCCCTTTCTCCTCTGGCACCCGGTTCCCTCCTCCCTGCAGCCTCACCCCTTGCCGTCCTCACGGGGTCCCCGTGGCCGCTGCCGCTCCAGCACCCACCGCGTCTCCCTGCCCGAGCTCGGTCCCGCTCTGCCCGGGGTCCCCATCTTCCTTCCATGGCGCCTCTTCCCCCCGCGCCTTTCGGGGCAGGTCTCACCCTCAGGGTTTGGCTCAGTTGCCGCCTTCCCTGACTTCCCAACGGTGGCTTCTGAACCCCTCGAAGCCCTGACTAAACTTGGCTGAGCGTCAAGCTCTCGGAAAGTCAGAACAAAGCATGGATTTCCGGTGGTACCTCTCCCAGGCTTTCTGGTTTTAAGGACGTGGGGCGTCCCCTTGGAAACAGGGGTTTCGTTGTTTTTTTTAATAAAGGACACAGACAGGTATCCAGTTCCTTGCCGTCCTTTGCCGGGACCTTAGGAGCCCACGAGGAAGCCTTGAGGCCTGCCCCTGATGTGCCGCTGGGACGTGCAGGCGCCTGCAGAGAGGGGCCGAGGGCCCCGCGGAGCCCTGCGCCCGCCGGCCCGCCGCCCCTGCAGCCCTGCGGCCTGTGTTGGAGCGCACGTTCTCCTTTCTGTCTGAGCAGCCGCAGCCCTTCCCCCGGGGGTTTCCTCCTCCCGCGCCGTCTTCCGCGCTTCAGACAAGGGGACGGTCTGGTCTCCCTGCCCTCGCGAGCGCGGGCCCGCAGTGGGCTGCCGAGGCCGAGGTTCTCTCCGCGGCAGAGGAGAGGCCGCCCCCTCGGTCAGCCAGGCCGGGGCGGGCGGAGGAGAGGGGCCTGGACCCTACTGCGGGCCGGGGCTGCGAAGACGAACCCGGGCGGAAGGGGGACCGTGCGGGCGAGGGCGGCCGGCGGGTGGGGGACCGCAGAACAGGACTCGCCGCGGGCCATTCGTCCAGGCTCCCGTGGGCTCGGACTCCTGGCTGCTGCTGCTGCTAAGTCACTTCAGTCGTGTCCGATTCTCTGTGACCCCATAGACGGCAGCCCACCAGGCTCCCCCGTCCCTGGGATTCTCCAGGCGAGAACGCTGGAGTGGGTTGCCATGTCCTTCTCCAATGCATGAAAGTGAAAAGTGAAAGTGAAGTCGCTCAGTCGTGTCCAACTCTCAGCGACCCCATGGACTGCGGCCCACCAGGCTCCTCCGTCCATGGGATTTTCCTGGCAAGAGTACTGGAGTGGGGTGCCATTGCCTTCTCCTTGGACTCCTGGCTAGGATTCCATTTATGCAAGATTAACTTAGAGTAAGATACAACACTGTCAGACTCCCTCAGTGTTGTTTTTAAGTGCTTTCTTCACTACGTTCCAAGTGGTTTTCTTCTGATAGATGCCCTTTCAAGGACATTTGTGTTAAGTCACTTGAAAGCCTTTTTCTTCCTAAAGGGTTAGGCGTTACCATTTCAGTTTCATCAGTTGTGAATAATTTTGGCAAAATTTAAAGATGACAAAAGAAAACTTTTAAAATGATCCAGAGAATACCAAGAGCTTATCAGCCAATCACTTACCCTAAACACTGCTTTGCTCTTCTCAAATATAAATTTAAAAACCCACAGAAACTTGGGTAGAGCCGTGAAGATGCTTTCTAGAGACAACCCTGTAAACAGTTCATGAAAATCCAGATTTTGTTTTTCCCCATATCTGTTGTCTTTTCCTGCTCATGGAATCAGGTTTGAATCTGTGTCTGGAAATGATTTAAGCTAAAGATACAGTTTTTATTTTTGATTTGAAATGCTGCCTAAGAGAAAAAGGAAGATAAAATTCTTTTGAATTTCCAGTGAAATGTATCTATGGCTCAGAGTTTAGTTTTGCCTTAAATGAGCCAGCAGTATTTCATTCGTCACTGTTTGGAAGTCACTTTTGGTACTGAGAATTCAGTTAAAGATAGTTTAATTTGTAGTTCTAAATTAGTTTAATTATAAGTATTTTTAAAAATATGCAACCATGTAAAGCTCTTTTATTGGAGTGTAGTTGTTTGATAATGTTGTGTTAGTTTCTGCTGTACAGCACAGTGACTCGGCCATATGTACACATATATCCCTTCTCTTGGATTTCCTTCCCATCTAGGTCCCTGCAGAGCACTAAGCAGAGTTCCCTGTGTATACAGTAGGTCCTCGTTAGTGGTCTGTTTTACACATGGTAGTGTATATATGCCGATCTCAATCTCCCAGTTCACCCCACCCCTCCCCTCTCCCCCTTGGTATCTGTGCATTTGTTCTCTACATCTCTCTCTCTGTTTCTGCCTCTATTTCTGGTATGAGATCGTCTATACTAGTTTTTTCAGATTCCACATATATGTGTTAACATATGATGCTTGCTTTTGGTGTTAATTTTCCACATGCTTGGAACATTGAGAGATTTCTTTGTATATTTTAAAGCATTTTGTATTATTTATGAAATATGTAGCTGTTCTCTTTTCCCATTTTTAATACTGACTGCCTCTGGAGGGAAAAACGTATACCCTCTAGTAGTAATGTGAGATAAATTACCTGTTGATCTCCATAGCTCCTAAATGCTAATTGGAAAGTACAGTACTAAGTGTGTGTGTAATTATGTGTAGAGTATTACAATGGTCTTACATGGTAGTTTGAACCATGGATTACTGTTTTATTGAGTAATACTGAATTTTATTTTTAGATATTTGATTTAATGGATGCGAAAGCACGTGCTGATTGTATCAAAGAAATAGATCTCCTTAAGGTAAATAACAAACGAAATGTTGACTGTTTTGAATATAACTGAGTGGGTTGATAAAAGTGATTTATTAAGATTTCACACTTACAAGGAAAGCAGTTTTTGAGATGTAGCTTATGCCACACTGAATTCAAATAATGTATAAATTTGAAATCAGTATATTGCCTTTTGGATTCATTGTACACTAATTTAATTGGAATGTTTGGTAGGATTAACTCCCTCCCCCATTTCAAACTAGAAATAGACATAAACATAAAATGTGGAAGAAATTTTTTTCTTGACCATCCCAATTAGATATATTCTAAATGTTAGATAATGCAAACGCATATTTGGTGTGATATATTGAGAATGTGAGCTGATCCAAGGGGTTCACATTATAAAAATAATACTTCCATATCTTTTTTTCAGATTTAGAAAGGGTGGTGAGTAAAGTCAGTTTCTCGCCCACTCAGGGAATAGGTCTGAGGTTTGAGTTACCTTCACATGCATTTGTTACAGTGAAATTTCTTTTGAGAGATGCTGTGGCTTATGTTGTATTTTTAACTTTCAGATAAAGCTTGGATGATATTTATGCTGTCCATTTTTGTTTGTGCCTGAAATGAATCAGATTTCTTAAAAAAGATAAAAAGCAAGCTCAAAATAAGCCATGCTTCCCACTGTTGTACTTATTGTAGTTATTTCCTGGGACAAGAAGTGACTGCTTTAACAAACCTTTGTTAGAGAAATAGTGTATCATCACAGAGAATGTGGGAGGGAAACCTATCTTCCATAAGTAGGAAGAAGAGAAGAAAAGCCTGTGTATACTCTGGGATAATTCATGAATACTTTTCTTTGAGAAATGATTTGTCTTATGTTACCTTGGTTAAAGATTGAACAAAAAGATTGTTAGAAAAGATTGTAAATATGTGTAGGCTAATACATATATTTCTACAAGGTGAATTTTTTAAAGATAATTTAATAATCAGCCTCACAGATAGGTTCAGAGTATTTGTAGTATTTGATATAAAGGCAATATTTAGATATAGTAGATGTCAGATTTTTATCACTGGCTGAAGTTATACTAGGATCAGCCTTCAAAATAAGAAGGGAAAGTACACTTACCATTGAGTGCCTTTAAATGATAGTTATCATTTAGAAGGATATAATTTTTAACAATTGGCTATTTAATTTGGTCATTCATTTATATGCATAGTTTATATATTTGTTGGGCATAGCAGTACTTTTAAAAATTTTAATGTACTCTATGATTTCTAAGAATATTACTAAAAAATAATTGTTGTGTAGTTTTACTTTCAATAATTATAATACTTATTTCAAAATTCACTAGATGAAAGAAAAATACAGTCATGTTAAGATTTCTGTAACTTAAAAATGAAATGCAGTCACCAATTTTATTCTTAAGTTATAAAACTGTAAGTGACTCTAGAGAATTTACAGTAAGAAAACTTTTTGATGCCTTTTTTCTTCTCAGCAACTCAACCATCCAAATGTAATTAAATATTATGCATCATTCATTGAAGATAATGAACTGAACATAGTTTTGGAATTAGCCGATGCTGGTGATCTATCCAGAATGATAAAGGTAAGGTCTTTTGTTTTTTTTTTTTTTTAAAAAAAACTAAAGATTTACTTTTTTTGAGAGTTGTATGTTGCATGTATAGGCACATTGGATACTTTCCACAATGCTTGACATTTGGTAGCCATGTAATCAATGGTAGGCCATGGTGATGGTTGTGATTAGGAAGCTAGGTACCTGGCGAAGTGGTCCCCTTGGATGTATGAACACTCCAGAACCAACTTGGAAATAGACTGAGGGTGTGTTGTGTATCAGCTGAAGGTACAGCTCTGCAGCTTGGCTTCTCCACGCAGGTCATTCTCCATCCCACGTGTCCGGGCGTCAGGCTGAGGGGCTGGCAGGGACTGTGGAGCAGCCTGGCCGGGCCGCCCCTGCTCGTGGAAGGGACGTGCCAAGAGGAGAGTGGGCCCCGCACTCAGTCTTGCATGTCACACCCTGATTTGACCCCTTAGAAGTCATCTAACTTTCTTTTCTGGAAGTGAAAGTGTTGCTCACTCAGTTGTGTCTGACACTTTTGCAACCCTGTGGACTGCAGCCCGCCAGGCTCCTCTGTCCATGGTATTTGCCTGGCAAAATACTGGAGTGGGTTGCCATTTCCTTCTCCAGGGGGTCTTCCCTACCCAGGGATTGAACCTGGGTTTCCTGCATTGCAGGCAGATTCTTTACCGTTTGAGCCACTGGGTTGAAGTTCACCTACAAGTTACAGAAATGGCCTAATGACAGTAGCCTAAGAACTGGTTATCCTTGGCCTTGGCCTAACTTACCTTCTCCTGTGCACCACATTTCCCCCAAGACAGACTAATGACAGAACCTACTTCATGGGGCACTTTAAATGATCAGTAATTTATACACACACACACATATATTTATATATATGTACGTACGTACATGTACACACACAGCAGAACTCCGAAGAGGGCCCCCCCATAGGAACACTATGTTAGAGGAGGCCATTGCCGTATTACATGTTGTTACGTGTATTTCTCTGTCCCGGGACTGACACGGCAGTTGTAACCTCAGGTTCTCAGGCCTGAGACGTGAGGGGAGACAGGGACTCGGTGGCTGTGTTTGTGGGCACGTCACTGGATGCTCGCTGCCACCCTGTGTCTTCCGCTTCATGCCGTTGCCCAGAATGGCGTCTTAGGAACACGTGCAGGCGCGGGGAGGCTGGCCTGCGTGCTCTTCATTTGGCTGTCCATGTGCGAGCTGACCTCCTCTTACTCTGCAAGTGGACCCAAACAGTGCAGAAATCAGCCAAGACCAACGGAATGAGAAAAGTCAGGGCTGTGAGCTCTGAGCCTGCTCCAACAAAGGACCCATTCCATCACTAGTGTGTGGGCAAGGTTCCCAGTCAAGAGGAGGAGGAGGGCGTCTTCATGGTGGATAAGCAGGGGGGCTCCGGTGTGCCCCGATGGGTGGCTGTGGCATGCTGAAGCCGCCACTGAGCCCACTGCAGTTGGGCATCTTAGGTGACTGGCTCGAGTGTGTATTTGGCTTCCTCTGGTTGGTCCTAAGTTGGAAGCCGGGACAGAAATTGGGGAAGCTGTCAGTTACTGAGTCCTGGCCATCTGGGGCTAATTGTTAACAGAAGTTATTGTTTAGCTTCCTGGATTGTCACCAGAGAGAGCAGTGTGACCTCCTGCAAGTCAGATGGAGCAGGCTGGCTTCTTGGGCTGCTTGCTAGAGTGGAAAGGTTGGCTTCCTGACCAGGTTGCTGCGGACTATGGTTCGAAGGTCTGTTTTTACATGTGCTCTGCCCGTTGTCTGTCAGTATATCCAGCCTCTCAGCAGATACTTGAGCACAGCCGGGAGTCTGCCACATGGAGTTCTCATAAGGGGGTTTTAGAAACAGTGTTAGGTGCTTTGCGTGCATTATCTTGTTTATTCTTTACAGTGATTTGGGGAGGTAATTTTGACACCTAGAGAAGAGAAGTATCATTACTAGTAAATAGAAGAACTCTGTTTGAAATTAGGTTTGTCTGTTGTAAAAATCCATGTGTTTTCCGTGAGAGGCCCTGAAGAATTTTTGTATCACAAAACTCCTTTGAAAAGATCAGATGAAAACCTCTGACCGTCTCTACCTGGAAAATGCTGATGCACACAGTTTGCATTCCATTCCAGGCCTTCGCAGATGTCCTGATCAAGGTGTCTGTGGATTTGCTAGCAGCGATCCTGCTTTCCAGGGTGAATTTAGCATCAGCCTCTTAAATACTGTCGTATCAGTAAACTTCTTTTAGGCCCAGGTTCCTCATCTGTGAGATGGACAGTTTTACAATTTCTAAGTATAAAAAGTCTACATAAAAGGAAGGTAATGTTCTCATTATCACAGAACACTGTCAAGCTGACCGTCCCATGCTAGGATGACTCACTCACTGCTCGTCAGCTTTCTGTTTTAGGGACTTCCCACCACCGCCACAGAGAGCTAAGCACCAACAAAGTGTGTCTTTGCAATTTAATTAACAAAGAAAGAAATGCAAATGCACAAAAGAAAAATCTTAGAAAACCAGCTGTCTATCAAGATGACATGTATAAAAGCAGCTGTAAATGATCCCTGCCAGAGGACAGGGACCGCAGGGCCCTGTGTGGACGTGGAGTGTCGCAGGCCCCCAGGACTCAGACAGAGAGCCACACTGAAGATAAGAAACCGGACCAACAGGAGTCCAGAGATAACTGATCCACAGGCGTGAACCAGATCAACCGGGAACGGAGGGCAGAATTCTTTGCTTGAACCTTTAGGTGTAAGAGTTCTTTAATTACTTACAGGGGGAAGGAAAGTGGGCAAGTCCCTATTGGGCAAATGCCTGCTGAAGCAGATAAAAGAGACCATTTCGGTTGTAGAGTCTCACCCTAGACTGAGTGCTTTGCTTTAGAGTTTGCTTTCTTGTTTAGCGTGCTTTTCTTCCTTCACACATAAAGGCTGCCGTTCCTGGCCTGGGGCCAAGGCGTGCCTGCACCAACAGCATTTACCTTGGGAGAATACTCCTGTCCTCTGACCGCTGGAGAAAAGCAGCTCTAGACCAGAGCACCTTACAGAAGCCCTGTTGACCTCTGTCGGCAGCAGACTCAGGTTTCTCTGGCCAAGTGAAGGAGGAAAAATTTGTCAGTGTGAACTTACATTTATTGTGGTGATGAACTCAGCTCCGTGTTTAAACAGATGTGTCATAAGTTGACATTATCAAGAAAATTTTTAAGCAACTGACTCAGTGGATCTTGTAAGATAGATTGAGAACGGAATTCTGTTTGGTGATGGGTAGTAACTTAAGCATTTATAGACTGATGACTATATCCTTAAAGCATCCATCATGTAGAAGATGATTTGGGAAACTTTTTTAAAAGAAAAAAAACTTAAAAAGCTTTTTAGAAAGTATCAACTGATTCCTAGTAAGATGCTTACAGAGCCGCTTAGCGTGCTTTGGTAGAAGACGGAAGCGGTTCTTCAGAGGGTTAGCACCGCCTCCCTGCGTCCTCCCCCAGGGGCTCTTCTGCCTGCCTGTCCTGGTCTTGCCCTCCATCAGAGCTGCCACCAGTTTGCCTGTCAAGATAGAAGACGCTCTGGTTCTGGTTTTCCAGGTCCTCGGAGCGCTTCTAAAGGCTGAACGTTGTGTTATCAAATCTGTAGATCTGATGATTCTCTCAGCATAGTGACTATAACAAAAAGCTTGCCCAGTGTGCAGAACGGAAAGTTTGACTGTGCAGTTTCACATGAGTGGAATGTCTTCACATCCTGATTATAGTCCTGGGAGTCTTTTGCGGGATGATATTTCAGATCTGATCAAATGCCTAGTTGTATTGGGAAGGACTAATTTATTAACTTGGGAGAATCTGACCTGTGGGATCTCCCAAGGTCCTTCAGCAAATAAAATCACTCTGATTATGGATTGTTGCATTTCAGCTGAACACCAAGTTGTGACTTTTCTTTTCATTTGACTTTAGTAAGCATGCTGCTGCAAAGTCGCCTCAGTTGTGTCCGACTCTGTGCGACCCCAGAGACGGCAGCCCACCAGGCTCCTCCGTCCCTGGGATTCTCCAGGCAAGAACCCTGGAATGGGTTGCCGTTTCCTTCTCCAATGCATGAAAGTGAAAAGTGAATGTAAAGTCGCTCAGTCGTGCCTGACTCTTAGTGACCCCATGGACTGCAGCCCACCAGGCTCCTCCATCCATGGGAGTTTCCAGGCAAGAGCACAGGAGTGGGGTGCCATCGCCTTCTCCGAGTAAGCCTAGGGTTTATTTATTATTTTTTTAAATACATAATGTCTCTCATTAGTTTTCTCAAGCGGTGAATATCCTTAACTTTCCTCCTTATGTTCTCATTTCCCAGATTAACCACTGACTTTTAATGTGCATAAAACCTTTCCAGCTTTATATTCTATCTTTACAGTTCAGTTCAGTCGCTCAGTCGTGTCTGACTCTCTGCGACCTCATGGACTGCAGCACGCCAGGCTTCCCTGTCCATCACCAACTCCTAAAGCTTGCTCAAACTTATGTCCATGGAGTCGGTGATGCCATCCAACCATCTCATCCTCTGTCTTCCCCTTTTCCTGCTCCCTTCAATCTTTCCCAGCATCAGGGTCTTTTCCAATGAGTTGTTCTTTGCATCAGGTGGCCAAAGTATTGGAGTTTCAGCTTCAACATCAGTCCTTCCAATGAATGTTTAGGACTGATTTCTTTTAGGATGGGCTGGTTGGATCTCCTTGCAGTCCAAGGGACTCTCAAGAGTCTTCTCCAACACCACAGTTCAAAAGCATCAATTCTTCAACACTCAGTTTTCTTTATAGTCCAACTCTCACATCCATACATGACTACTGGGGAAATCATAGCTTTGACTAGACAACCTTTGTTGGCAAAGTAATCTCTCTGTTTTTTAATATGCTATCTAGGTTGGTCATAACTTTTCTTCCAAGGAGCAAGCATCTTTTAATTTCATGGCTGCAGTCACCATCTGCACTGATTTTGGAGCCCCCCCAAAAATAAAGTCTGACACTGTTTCCACTGTTTCCCCATCTATTTGCCATGAGATGATGGGACCAGATGCCATGATCTTAGTTTTTTGAATGTTGAATTTTAAGCCAACTTTTTCTCTCTCCTCTTCCACTTTCATCAAGAAACTCTTTAGTTCTTCTTCGCTTTCTGCCATAAGGGTAGTGTCATCTGCATATCTGAAGTTATTGACATTTCTCCCAGCAATCTTGATTTCAGCTTGTGCTTCATCCAGCCCAGCGTTTCTCATGATGTACTCTGCATATAAGTTAAATAAGCAGGGTGACAATATACAGCCTTGAAGTACTCCTTTCCTGATTTGGAACCAGTCTGTTGTTCCATGTTCCAAGAAGCTCTAACTGTTGCTTCTTGACCTGCATACAGATTTCTTAGAAGGCAGGTCAGGTGGTCTGGTATTTC
Organism: Oryx dammah; assembly: GCF_014754425.2. NCBI lineage: Eukaryota > Metazoa > Chordata > Mammalia > Artiodactyla > Bovidae > Oryx > Oryx dammah. The sequence goes on along the minus strand of NW_024070205.1, from coordinate 3,797,714 downwards.
CATCTCTTTCAGAGTTTTCCACACTTTGTTGTGATCCACATAGTCAAAGGCTTTGGCATAGTCCATGAAGCAGAAGTAGATATTTTTCTGGAACTCTCTTGCTTTTTTGATATCTGACATACACAAATAGAAAAATATATACTGATACATGTATTCTTTCTCAGAAACATATCACAGTGCATTTTATTATTGCTTCCTTGATAAACAGTTGGACTATTTCCATTGTTTAATTTGTTCAAGGAAAGCTCTACTACAAAACCTTGTGTGTTTTAATACAACAGTCTCATACACACTATTTAACAGACGATTACAGATGCTTCTATAAAATAGCTGAGTAATAACGTATATGTTTAAGCTGGTTTTAGAAAAGGCAGAGGAACCAGAGATCAAATTGCCAACATCCGCTGGATCATGGAAAAATCAAGAGAGTTCCAGAAAAACATCTATTTCTGCTTTATTGACTATGCCAAAGCCTTTGACTGTGTGGATCACAATAAAATGTGGAAAATTCTGGAAGAGATGGGAATACCAGACCACCTAACCTGCCTCTTGAGAAATCTGTATGCAGGTCAGGAAGCAACAGTTAGAACTGGACATGGAACAACAGACTGGTTCCAAATAGGAAAAGGAGTACATCAAGGCTGTATATTGTCACCCTGCTTATTTAACTTCTATGCAGAGTACATCATGAGAAACGCTGGACTGGAAGAAACACAAGCTGGAATCAAGATTGCCGGGAGAAATATCAATAACCTCAGATATGTAGATGATACCACCCTTATGGCAGAAAGTGAAGAGGAACTAAAAAGCCTCTTGATGAAAGTGAAAGAGGAGAGCGAAAAAGGTGGCTTAAAGCTCAACATTCAGAAAACGAAGATCATGGCATCCGGTCCCATCACTTTATGGGAAATAGATAGGGAAACAGTAGAAACGGTGTCAGACTTTATTTTTTGGGGCTCCAAATCACTGCAGATGGTGACTGCAGCCATGAAATTAAAAGACGCTTACTCCTTGGAAGAAAAGTTATGACCAACCTAGATAGTATATTCAAAAGCAGAGACATTACTTTGTCAACAAAGGTCCGTCTAGTCAAGGCTATGGTTTTTCCAGTGGTCATGTATGGATGTGAGAGTTGAACTGTGAAGAAGGCTGAGCGCCAAAGAATTGATGCTTTTGAACTGTGGTGTTGTAGAAGACTCTTGAGAGTCCCTTGGACAGCAAGGAGATCCAGCCAGTCCATTCTAAAGGAGATCAGTCCTGAGTGTTCTTTGGAAGGAATGATGCTAAAGCTGAAGCTCCAGTACTTTGGCCACCTCACGCAGAGTTGACTCATTGGAAAAGACTTCGATGCTGGGAGGGATTGGGGGCAGGAGGAGAAGGGGACGACCGAGGATGAGATGGCTGGATGGCATCACCGACTCGATGGCCGTGAGTCTGAGTGAACTCCGGGAGATGGTGATGGATGGGGAGGCCTGGAGTGCTGCGATTCATGGGGTTGCAAAGAATCTGACACGACTGAGCCACTGAACTGAACTGAACGTATATGTATTTTAAATCATAACAAATACTGCCAAATTGTTCTCTCAAATAATTATACCAATTTGTAACCATTAAAAATATGTTCTTTAATTCTGTATTTACTAGACATTGACTGTGTGCCATATTCCTGTTATATGCCTTCTTGGAACTCATTGTCTAGGAGAGAGGAACATTTGTCTGATGCTCAGAGAACTATACAACCAAAGTTGTAAGTTTTGTGAGGGCGTAGGATAAATTAGAGTGGTGGCTTACAACAGAGAGCCTAATCCAGACAGGGAGCTTCTGAGGCCGAGAGGATAACTTGAAGCACTGGTGTTATATGACTGTGATGTAGGTACTTAGTCTTAGTGATTGAACTCCAGTCTCCTTATCTGTGAAATTGGGTTAATAATTACCTGCCTTACCGTGTCCTTATAAGGGCTTAATTATATATATATATATGTATATGTAACTGTGGTGTTGGAGGAGACCCTTGAGAGTCCTTTGGACTGCTAGGAGATCAAACCAGTCAGTCCTAAAGGAAATCAACTGTGATATTCAATGGAAGGACTGATGCTAAAGCTGAAGCTCCAATACTTTGACCACCTGATGCGAAGAACTGACTGATTGGAAAAGACCCTGATGCTGGGAAAGATTGAGGGCAGGAGAAGGCACGGGTGGCAGAAGATGAGATGATTTGATAGCATCACTGACTCAATGGACATGAATTTGAGGAAGCTCCGGGAGATAGTGGAGGATGGAAGAGCCTGGCGTGCCACAGTCCGTGGGGTCACAAAGAATGCACACGACTTAGAGACTGGACAGCAACAGTGTGTACATGTATTTGTTTTTGTAGGTATATGTACAAGTGTATGCACGTACCTATAATTACCTGTGCTGTCTGAATATGTGGCAGCTATTCGATAGGTATTACTGGAATGTGCGTTACTCTATTTAAATGCTCTGAGTATCGCTTCACCCCTTTCTTTTCATCACACTCTTCACAGATGACAGCCTGCCTCCTCTTCACAAGGAATGGGCATCAGCAGTCAGGGATGCCTTCCCCTTCCCAAGGCCTCACCTGTGGGACCAGCCTGGCCCTGTCGCCGCTTTCCGTGCTGGACAGGGGGAGCTCCTGTGTGTTCCCCCACGTGGGTTCTTTGTCCTGTCTCTGCCACGGGTATCAGAAACCTCCATCATGTATTCTCCGACCTGAGTGCATCTTCCTGTGCTGGCATTGAACACACTCAGGTCCCTGGCACCTGAACATGTCCACATGCACACACGTGTCCCTCCTTCACGCGTTCACTGATGCATCTGAGAACCCCGGCTCTAGGAGGAAGACAGAAGGACAGGCGAGCGGATGTGCAGGCTGTCCGATGTCCGTCAGCACCGTGAGGAGGACGAGGTCAGGTTCAGAGAGGGCGCTGCTGCCCGGACAGGTGACGAGGGCGGCCCTGCGCCTTCAGTCCTGGCATTGCCGCTGCCGCCTGGCTTCTGCTTCCCGCCGCCCGCGTTCTGTGTGTCTCCACCGTCGGCCGCTCCTTGCTGACCCGGTCTCAGACACCCCCGGGCCCGCCGCTCTGCTCGGTCCTCGGCGCCCCGAGCCTCTGCCTCCCCGCTCCTTCCTAGAGCCCCCACCACCACCCCCGACTGCCCAGAGTCCCGCAGCGCCTCGGTTTTCTCCCCACCTCTCTGGACACTCCTGATTCTTCTTGACTGAGTCGTTCTGTTCCTCCTGGTCCTTCCTGACTGAGCTTTCAGAGCTTCAGTCCGGGGTTTTTTCGCTGTTTGCTTTCCCTTCCTTTCTGGGCTGCCCTTGCTGGTTCCTGTGCATCACTGTCTCCCTAGGCTCCCGGGGATCCGGTTCTTGTCTCGAGCGTGGAGCTCTGTCTGCACCCTGAGCGCATCCGAGCCCCCGCGTCCGCCCAGACCGCAGTGCCCCCGGGGAGACCCTGTGGAGCTGGCCCGCGCTCAGAGTCGTCTCCCCTCCTTCCGAATGCTGCTCCGCTTTCTCCGGCAGCTCCTTGTCCACCCTCTCCCCTGAGCCCCGGAACGCGATATCCGCTTCTCGAGGGGAAGAGAGAAAGAGAGAAGAAAGGCCTCTGCCCCCAGACCGCCCTGGCGCCCCGTTGAGCCCCGGAGCCGTCCATGAGACCCTGGGGGAAGGCGCGCCCGCCTGCCTTGTGGCCTCACGCATGCGGTAGGCGCTCCGTGGGCACTTGCCGCAGTCGGCCCCGCCTCCCGCCCGCCCCGGGTGCTCTGGCCCCGGGCTGGGCGCCTGTCCGTCAGTCCTGCCGCTCCCCGCTCATTCACCACTTCCTCAGGAATGGTCTCTTAGACCAGGACCAGGGATGGTGTCTCAGGACTCCTTACACCATTGTGCATTTGCTTGTGGGGTTGTTCCCCTGTCTGGATTTCCCGTGTGACCTTGTTGAGTGTGGGGACTGCCTGCTCTGCTCCCTGGGCTCCTTTCATTTTCTAGGGAGCGCCTGGATGATGGCAGCAACTCAGGAAATGTCTGGAGACGGTATGTGTGAGACCCGGTGCCCTCTCCTCTGTCCGCCCCTCTGTTCCAGGGGCCTGTCGGGAAACGTGGCGGGTGGTCCAGCAGGCACACTGTGTCCTCCCGTTTCACACTTGTCCCACGAGGACTTGCTCACATCCAAGTGGAATGTGGCAGGGGAGGAGACTGCATTCTGATACAAGAAGGGGCTTTTTGGCCCTAAGAAATGCTGTTTTTTCAACCCTCTAATATGTGCTCTATGCCATTCTTTATACGAGAGACTACATTACCAAAAAATAAAAAATGATAGGGACTTCTTTTATGAAGGAGTGTGGCAGTGACTTGATGCTTTGCAAAGGATCTATGCTTTGCAATAGATCCGAGGGTTGTAAGGAGCGTGCTTCATTTCTTGATGGTACGTGATACTGTAAAGCATCGTGCATCACGGTGTACCCCACTGTCTCAGCTCCTGCTTAATTGGGGTGGAAGTGAAAAGATCGCTCCTGGTCTGTATTCTAGGAAGGAACCTCTGGATAGCATTGCATCAAAGATTTTTACAAGTAAATAATTAATTGGTTTAGAGCAGGCTGACAAATATAATTAAGCAATTTATAGTTGAAATATTCAGTATTTCTCTAATTAGTGACAGAGGAATACCTGAGGCTGTGGTCAGATGAAATACTTCCCAGATGAGTTTTAAGATGAAAGGAAATCCAAAATTTTTCATCATGTATTTCTTTATCATCAATAATCAGAATTTTAAAGGAAAAGATTCTTACAGAGTGGCGATTGGGTTACAGTTTATCCAGTTGTGATATATATGCTGTACATTTTCTTTATTGTATCCTAAATTGAACCAGTACATGTTCCACTTTGTAGTATGCCTTATTAATACTATATATTTCACTTTTCTGTTGCTAAGAAACATTTAGTGATGGAGACTTAGTATAGAGGAGATGCGAGACTAATCTCAGAATGATATTAAACACGAGCTTTGTTCATTTCACTTTGTCAGTAGAAATAGTCTTAAAATATATTTAAAATTTTTGTAGCCCATTTTTCCAAAATATAGTTTATTCTTTGAACTATTTATAAGTTCTTATATTTATAATTGCCTTTTAGAAAGTCCCTGGTGGTTCAGAGGTTAAAGCATCTGCCTGCAATGTGGGAGACCTGGGTTCGATCCCTGGGTCGGGAAGATCCCCTGGAGAAGGAAATGGCAACCCACTCCAGTATTCTTGCCTGGAGAATCCCATGGACGGAGGAGCTTGGTGGGCTACAGTCCACGGGTCGCAAAGAGTCAGACACGACAGCGACTTCACTTTCACTTTCACTTTAGAAAGTCAGATTATAAGTTTATATATTTAACATATTTTTTAAAGCTATATTTTACTAAAATATCAGTAAAACAAAATATAACCCAATATAATAAATCCTTTGAAGGGAAACTCACAAGTTTTTTATCTGCTGAAAAATTGTCATAGCGCACCTCACTGGCTAAGAGGAAAGTGAGTGTTATTGTTACAGATGTTTGTTAGTGACATATGCAATACAGATAATTTAAATTGAACTCTGTTTTGTGCCAAGAGTTTGGCACAATTTCAGATCATTACTTAAGGCTGTCTCTTCCCCAACCCAGTTCTGTTGAGCTATAACTGAAATACGTGACTGTGCAGGTTTGAGGTGTGCAGCATACTGGTTTGACTTCCCTGTATGAGTGAATGTATGTATGTGAAATGAATATTGCAGTAAGTTTAGTTAACATCCACCATCTCATCAAGGTACACTGAAAAGCTAGAATGTTTCACTCTCAAACCCACCTGAGAAAACACTTCGGGTGCTGATTCTCTTCATTACAGTCAGCCCGTGGTGCAAGCAAGTGACTAACACTGTGCTTGGAGCTCCTTACCAGCTGCTTATCTAATAGGACATCCAGTTCATCATGTGCTGTGTGGGTATGCCTCTCACGACACGCAGAACGACCAGTTCACACAGCTACCTTTTCTGGAAGGCTCAGTTATCCCGAGTGCATCTTCAGTGCTGGGACACTGCGGAGAAGTATGTTGGGCGTGAACCAGCCAGCTGTGTCTGCCTGCAAACCGCTTCCCACCCAGGAGCAGCTACAACGGTCCACTCTCAAACCCTCCTAAGAAAACACTTTGGGTGCTGAGTCTCTATTTGCTAGTTAGTTCTTGGTGCAAGCAAGTCACTTTTCTGAAGGAAACACTGCTTGGATCTCCTTACTATGGGCTCGTCTAATAAAGTCCCTAGGTTTATAATGCATTGTATGGGTATGCCACTCACCACCTAGAGAACCACCAGTTCACACAACTTCCTTTATGGAAAGGTTCAGTTTTTCTCAAGTGGGTATATTCAGTGCTAGACAATGCTGGGTGTGAACCTGCTAATTTGGGTCTGCTGGCCAAAACAGTATTCTCACCCTCTAAATGCCAAAATGTTTCACTCTCGAATTCACCCAAGAAAACACTATGGGTGCTGATTCTCTCTTTACCAGAATCAGTTCTTGGGAAAGCAAGTGACTTCTCTGCAGGAAAATACTTGCTTTGATCTCCTTACTAGGAACTCATCTAATAGAACACCCAGGCTTATGATGAGTTGTAGAGTTGTGCCACTCACCCCCCAGAAAACAACCAGTTCATACAGCTTCTTTCTTGGAAAGGTTTAGTTTGTCCTGATTGTGTATTTTCAGTCTGGGACACTGCAGGGTAATACGCTGGGTGGGAATCTATCAGTTGGGGTCTATTGGCACACAGTGTGCTCACCCTGGGAAAGCTAGAATGTTCACCCTCAGACCCACCAAGGAAATCACTTCGGGTGCTGATTCTTCAGTGCAGTCAATTCTTGGTGCAAACTAACAACTTTTCTGAAGGGAACACTTTTCTTGGATCTCCTTACTAGGAGCTCAATTCCTAGTTCCTAGCAAAAAAAGAAAAAAAATCTTTTTTTTCTTTTGATGAGAACCCTTAGGCTTTCCTGCCAGCAGTGTCGTTGGCAGCATCATGCGGTGCATTGCCTCCCTGGTACGTACTTATCTTAGAGCTGGAAGTTTGTACCTCCTGACCCCCTTCATCCAGTTTCCCCTGTCACTTAACCCCTTGCCTCAGGTGACCACAAATCTGATTTTTTTTTTTTTCCATGAGATTGTGTGTGTGTGCGCATTTAGATTTCATGTGTAAGTGACATCATGCAGTATTTATCTTTCTCTGTCTGACTTACCTCACTTAGCACAGTGCCTTCAGGGTTTGTCCGTGATTTTGCCCGTGACAGGATATCCTCATTTTTATGACTTTATAATACTCCAGTGTATACATACTGCAACTGCTTTATTGGCCAGTCCAGTTCAGTTGCTCATTTGTGTCTGACTGTGCAACCCCATGGACGGCAGCGCGCTAGGCTTCCCTGTCCATCTCCAACTCCCGGAGCTTGCTCAGACTCAGGTCTGTTGAGTCAGTGATGCCATTCAACCACCTCAGCCTCTGTTGTATGCTTCTCCTCCTGCCCTCGATCTTCCCCAGCCTCAGGGTCTTTTCCAGTGACCCACACTTAGGTTGTTACTGTATCTTGGCTATTGTAAGTGAGGCCGCAGTAAGCACGGGGGGCAGATGTCTTTTCAAGATAGTGTTTTCGTTTCCTTTGGATATGTTCCCAGAAGTTGAATGGCTGGATCATATGGTAGTTTTACTTGTAACTTTTCAAGGATCCTCCATACTGTTTTCCATAATGGCCGCACCAATTTGCAACCCCAACAGCTGTGTACAAGGGTTCTCTTCTCCCCACATTCTCACCAGTGTTTGTTACCTGTTGTCTTTTTTTGGTGGCCATTTTAACAGGCATGAAATGGTATCTCATTGAGATTTTGATTTGCATTTCTATAATGACGAGTGATGTTGAGCATCTTTTCATGTTCTTGTTGGCCATTCTTTCATCTTCTTTGGAAAAATGTCTACTCAGGTCTTTTGCTTGTTTGTTAACTGACTTATTATTTTTAGTTTGGTTACTTTTTGCTATTGAGTTGTGTGGGTTCTTTCTATATTTTGGATAGTAACCCCTCATCAGATACATTTGCAAATATGTTTTCCCATCCTGTAAGCTGCCTTTTCGCTTTTTGATTGTTTCTTTTGCTGTGCATAAGCTCTTTAGTTTGATGTCACCGTACTTGTTTGTTATTTTGCTGCTTATGCTCTAGGTATCATATCGAAAAAAATCATTGTCAAGGAGCTCTTCTGTGTTTTCTTCTAGGAGTTTCACAGTTTCAGGTCTCACATTTAAGTCTTTAATTTGTTTAGAGTTAATTTTTGTGAGTGGTGAAAATTAAGGTTTCAGTTTTATTCTTTTACATGTGGATGTCCAGTTTTCCCAGCACTGTTTACTGAACAGACTGTCATTTTTATATTGAGTATTTTTGGCTCCCTTGTCAAATATTAGTTATCTATAAATGCCTAGGCTTATTTATGGGCTCTTAGTTCTTTTCCATTGGTCTGTGTGTCTGTTTTTAGTACCATACTGTTTTGATTTCTGTAAGTTCATAATGTGGGTCTCATCAGGTATTGTGATGTCTCCCACTTTGCTCATCTTTCTCTGTATTGCTTTGGCTTTGGGGGTGGTGTTTTGTGGCTCCACATAAATTTTTTGAATTGTTTTGTCTACTTCTGTGATAAACTCCATTGGAATCTTAATGTGGATTGTGTTGAATCTATAGATGGCTTTTGGTAGTATTGACATTATAATAATACTATTAATTATTCTGATTATGAACATGGGATTCTTTTCCATTTATTTGTCTTTGATTTGCTTCTTCATCTTGTAGTTTTATGAGTAGAGGCTGTTTACCTCCTTAGTTTTAAGCTTACTCCTAAATATCTTATTGTAAATGGAATACATTTTATTTTTTCAGATAATTCACTACTACTGTATAGAAACGCTACTGATTTTTGTATGTTAATTTTTTTATCCTGTGACTTCACTGAATTTGTTGATTAGAACTGCTTTTTTGATAGAGTCTTTAGAATTTTGTTTACCTATAAAATGATGTCATCTTCAAACAGAGACAGTTTTACTTCTTCCTACTCAGTTCTGATGCATGTTGTTTGTTTTCTTGTCTGATTGCTCTGACTGGTTCTTCCAGGGCTGTGCTGAATAGAGGTGGAGAGAGTGAGATCCCTTATCTTGTTCCTGAGTTAGGCCCTCTCTTCTTATTCATAACATATTTAGATACAGACTTGTTCTTAAATTGTCAACTTTATATTTTCTATGGTTACCACTTGTATGGCATTTCCTTTAAATTTGGTAGGAGCATTAAGACTCTTTTCCTTTATAAAACATAAACAATTTTTTGTTTTTTTTTTTTTTTTTGGCTGTCTGTGGAAATGCACTTTTTATTTGTTTTTAATTGCTAATTATCGCAAACCGCTTAAAACACAAACATGTTATCTCACAATTTGGGGGGTTAGTGAGTTCACATCCTGCTTTGTGAGTTCTCTGCCCAGGACGCTAGAAACTGAAATCGAGGCGCCAGCTGGGGCCATGATCTCATCTGAGGTTTAGAGTTCTCCTCCTCGTTGACTGGACTGTTGGGAGAATTCAGTTCCTTGTGGCTGTGTGACTGATGTCCTGCTCACCTCCTGAGTGTCAGCTGGGAGCCATCCGCGAGGCCACATGTCTGTCTCTGCAGCTAGCAGTTTGCTCCCTTATGGCCAGCAAGAGTCTCTGGCTTTGAATTTCTCTGAGTTCTTTGAAGAGCTTTTTACCCAATCAGATCAAGTCCACCCAGGATAATCTCCCCAGTGATTAACTCACAAACTGCTGATTAAGTTCTTCATTACATCTGCAGAATCCTTTCTGTCACGTAAGATAACCTAATACGGAGGGGACAGTTCATCACGTTCATAACCCAGCTCACACTCAAGGGGAGAGAGGTGGGTACACCACAGACTTTGATAAATTACTGAAAACATCAACAAATCTTGGAGATAATTATTATCTACAATTATTTCAACTTGTAAATCTTGTTCACCTTCTTTGTGTGGTTGTTTTTTTTTTACATCTGCAGACATATTCTTATCTGTTCTTATCCAAATTTAGATGCTGTACTGGAAGGAAAAGCACTTAGAAATGTCTTCTACACTCTTGATCTTTGGCTCCTTAAAGCAGTAGAGTCTCCCCAGCAGTGCCATCTATCTTTGTTGATGGTAATTTATGGCTTGGAGGGTACAGACACTGTCCATTTCAGCATCTGGTATAAAGTGTGCTGCCCGAGCCAGACCACAGGGAGAATGGCCAGTTCTCCCAAGCACAGGCTGTTTCCTGCTGGGTCTCTTACATAAGGTTGCCACCTATCTTACATTATCTTATGTCTTCAAAATCATTCAGAAGTCTTAAGGTTACAAAGTAGTGGCACTGTCTAGAAAAAGCTTTGCAGAACTGAATATTCTATACATAGGTATCTACACATTATGCATGTACACCTGTGTGTGTATGTAACCAAAAAGGTTTATGTCTGTGTGGGATGCGTATGTAGGTATGTTACGCAGCATTATTTTTAATAGAAGCAGTATTGCTGATAAAATATCCCTTGGGTTTTCTTTGAAACCTAAGACATTTGGTAATGAAATAGTATTGAACTTAGGGATTTTAATAAATTGAAAATTATGTGCCATAATGTAAGCATAGTGAAAAGGGGGGTAAGTTGAACTGTGTGTAAGTTTTGAACTGTGTTTACTTAAGGAAAAATTAGAAGGGCACTTTTTGCTCCTTTTGAAGGTAGTGTTGGTGGAAAGTTGCCTTTGTGAACTTTATGCAGACAGACAGCAGTGCTGGTAGCTGTAGCCCAGAAAGGGAGAAGGGGTTCAGACTTCCGTTTCATTTTCTCTCGTTCATATTCTACTGATAGACTTTTACTGGCTCCTTATCGTTCCACTGTTTTCCTTGTCCATTAAGAATATATTTCCGTATTCTCTCTTCACTGTTGTCTGGTTTAACATCACCAGAAAGACGTCATCAGAGAGACAAGTGCTCTTGTTTGCGTTTGTAGCCTTCCACGTCACCGTCTGTCTCGAGTCCTCTAATGCAGTAGAGGCACCGTCTTCAGCATTTTCAGGCACTTATTTTCCCGTCAGCTTCAGGCACGTGGGAGCTCCCAGGCTACGCACGTGGCAGCAGTCCAGTGCCACTCCTCCTAGTGATTCCGATATATTCCCACCTTTCTTCATTGATTTAAAAAATATTCCAAGTTTCCTTGATACTGGTACACTAACATTTAGAAGGCAACTTTTGGGGGTTAGGGGAAGAACATTGTGACTTTATAGGAGCTCATTTTTCTTGTTTGGTAAATAAGGTTTTTCTCTTTCTTGGGGGGGGGGCCCCCCCGGGGGGCGGAATTACTCAGGAAAAAAAAAATCTTATATGTTTCACATTTTCTACCATAAGATAAAATATGTTTTCCACTTCTATTATTAACCTGTACGATTTTGACTTTGGGGAATGGATGGATTACATTGATAGTCTATTAAATTATAATTAGAAGCAGCTGAGTACACTTAGCTTTTCTGACATTTATAGGAAAGGAAAAAGAGTAGAGCTTGTGTGGGAAGAATTGTATCAAAGAGGATAAAATTAGATGCAGGTGTTTTTGTGTGTGTGTGTGTGTGTGTGTGTGTGTTTTAGTGCTCCTCTGGTTGCCAGGCCCATTCTACTAGCATCTTCTAAAGCAACTTAGGATACCTGAATTTTATTCAGAGTGCCAAGAGAGAAAATGTTCACACATAGCAAATTAGTATCACATACCAAAATTCTACATAACTATTTTACCCATTTATATAATACCCAGAGTTGGGTATGGCAAGTACATATACACTTTAGTCTGTTGAGACCTTCTTATACCCTTGGAAGAAAAATGTTTCCATAGAAAGATTGATATATAATAGAAATCACACTTAGAACTGCCAGTTGATACTTTCAGAAGCATCCTGTCTTTTCCATCATCTAGTCTCTCTGCATTTAAATCTTTGAAAGAAGCACTGTGAAATATGTAGTCTTATAAAAATGCATTATAATTACAGAGATGCTTGGGAGCATAATATTGCCTCTGTTGGTAAAGGTTTGATCTAATTACCTTGTAATTACCTTATTATAAAAATCTGACCTGTCATCTCATATGAAGACCATTCATAGGATTAACTGGACCTCTGGGGATCTTGGAGGTATTATGATTGTTATTTTTGCTTTGTTGTTATTAGCTGAAGATTTAAAGGACCAGACATACTAAAATTTGTTATTTTTCAGTGTGAAAATGTGCCAATCAGGCATTTGTTTTTTGTGTTTTATTCGTAACTGCGATATTTTAGAGGCAGCAGGAGCCACTTACTCTGTTCATCTCCAGAACGGTTTAATATAGTGAGGAAACCAAGGCCCGGCAAGGTTAAGTGGCTTCTTCAGGGTCACACAGCCGTTACTGCCAAGCCCCATCATCAGGTCTGTTACGAAAGGTGCATATGGATTATGTGAGTGGCACATTAAATGTTTGACGACACTCCCAAGCAGGAAGTAGTTCCTAATATTGAACATAAATCACCTACTTCCTCGTGTTAGATACTTGGAAGAGATGGAAACCAGCTGGTGCCTGCAATGCCAGTTCTCATATAGCTTCATTATTTCGTACTATTTAATTGCCGTTTCTCCTAATCTTCTTCAGGAACGACTTGCCTCCCAGGATTGTGTTTGTTCTTTGGTTTTGTTTTTTAACTACAGCAGTACGTTGTTTCCCAAGGTTGTTGGTTACATGCTTCCTGGGACCAGCTTACACTGTCTCGGGTCCCCGTAACAAGTGACTAGGAATTCCTAGCTGGTGAAAGAGCATTACGCTCAGCACAGGGCCCATGTGACCGTGCAGGCCGCACACTCATGAAGCAGACCCTATGGATCTGGGTGTTTTGTCTGAAACGTCCTTCTTTAAACATGAACATACTAAACTGTAGGGTTAGATATTTTGATACCCTACAGAAATTAGCTTGTTTTTTTGATCCAACAAGATAATTTTCTGTTCTTTTTCTGTTGATGAGTTTATACTGTGTAATAGTGATAAAAATTTTTCCCAAGATTTCCCAAGGAGGAATGCTGGAATTGCAGAACGTAGAAATAAGAAATGTATGTTCTGCTTGGAGTGGGAGTGTCCAGACTGAGGAGTGATTCCTCCCCAAAATTGTTACGTGATAGGCAGTGTCTGCTGTATAATTTGGTTTGGGGGCATTTAGTTTGTAAGAGAATGTTTGACAATGGAAAAAAAAAGCTGTGCCCATTTTCCAAAAAACCTTTTTGTGGAGGCAGCCTGCATCAGCTAGCCTCACCTTAGTGACACTGCGTTTTACCAAGGATGCTGAATTCCACCTAGGTGAGATGCTGGTCATCTTGTTACACATGAGTGAGAACAGTATCATCTGACGTTTGTATATGCCTTTTACAAATACACTGGTTAGCTTTTTGTTACCTCTGGTTTCTTTTTTCTGATATGAATAATGTTCAATGTTTGTTTGAATGTTGAAGGAGGTAGAAAATATGCTCTTAAAATGAACAGTATTTGAAGCTTTGCATAAAAAAAAATAAACCCACCTTAAAAATTAAAAAAAAGACAATAAAAATTCTGTCCAAATGATCAGGTATATCTGAGTGCTCATTTCTGTCTTTCATGACTTTTCAGATATTTTATTTTCAGATATAAGAGGTTAAAATTCTGTTTTATAACATAGTAAAAGTGACTTCTAAATTTTTTTCATAGAAATCTTTTTTAATAGTAACCCTTTAAAATGATTTAGCTTTATTAAAAACATACCACATGACAAATAAATGTACATTTTTTACTCCTGTATATTGGTATTACATTTTCTTCCGCCAAATCTGGATGTATATTGTCTTTTTTTCAGAGAAAGATAGGATTTTTGAACAGTAATGCTATTTGACTAGATAATTAACTTTAAAAAGATATGTATATTTTAGAATAAGTAAAGAAAAGGTTGTTTTTTTAAAAATATATTGGCATTATGTGAGTTCTTCTTTTATAGTGCTAATATAAATTTTACCAGAATTCAAATTTTTCTTGCCTTTTTTCTATTCATCCTCTTAAGAGATAGCCAACAGTGCCACCATCAGAACAGACAGGCTCTTCTCACCATAGGTATTGGTTTTTCTCAAAAACAAAAAAAAAATTTTTTTTTTTTTTTTTTTTTACTCAAGGATGGTTGAAAAACTATATGTTTAAATAGACATGGAAAAATATTGGGAGATAACCAATGACATGTTAAAACTGCTTTTGATTTATTTTATGATTGATTGAATCAAATTCATAAAATTACCCTTCAAAAACATTTTACTAATTTGGATACTTACATTTTGCCAAGTCATTCTGTCTAGCTAGCATTATATTGATGCCAGTTCATTGTTAAAATCTTTAACTTGTTGAAAGAAACAGTCCTTGGCCTGATCCCATCTTCCATTTTGAGGGCAGTTTTCTCATTGTGCCCTGTTTTTAATATACATTTTATTTTTTCATAATGGAACTTTAAAGGCAAACTGTCAGGTTAATTATAATTATGATGATTTCAGAATCTATATTGAAGTATAAAATTATTCTTTCATGGTCTGATACTTACATGATATGGTATATTTATTTTTGAATGAAAAGAAGCCTGTTCCCCATCTTCCTGTTGACATCAAAAGGTCTTCTGATATGCTAATCCAGCGTCAGGGAGAGCACATAGACAGGCTTTATTTGGACTCATTCCAAGTCTGAAAGAAAATTATGTGTCTAAACCTGATTTTGCACTGTTGCCCCATAGACTGAAAACTGATGCTGATGCAGGCTGCGGTTAATAAGATTTAACGTTGAAACATGATCTGGGAGTTTTTACCATTTTAGTAATAACCCTATCTGCTTCTTACCTGGTCATCTGATTGTTACTAGTTTTTGTTTTTTTGCTACTGAGGTAATAGTCATTGAAGTTGCTAATAAGTTCATTTCTATAGTACGTGTTACGATAAAGATTACCCTGAAGTGATTTGCTTTTCCTTGAAGAGGTATCCTTTAGCGCACGGAGTGCATGTACGTCAGTAGACTTGACCCTGTGCTAAGCACGAGGTAGGCAAGCTGGCAGCTTTCTTTCCCTGTACTGTCTTTCCTTTCAGCCCGCCCTCATCTGGTCACAGGGGTAGGGACTGACAGAGTGTGTTGTGTTGGAATCATCTGAAATACCATTTCTCCATATTCAGTTACAAAAAAAAATCAAAACAGTTGAACTTTCTAAAATGTCACATCATCAGATAAAGTGCATTAAAGCACATGTTTAAATGTTGATGTCTGTGTAAATATTAAAAGGTTAAAATTGTCTGAAAATTTGTTTAAATGCAATACTTTTTCATGTTGGTCATTTACAAATTTTGCTAAGAAACCAGTTACATTTTGGCTTTGAAAAATAATTTTTATGTCAAGAATCCTTACAAATCCTATGAAATGAAACTATGGACTTTGTTCTTGAATTAGGATATTATTAGTATATTCTTCCAACAAATATAATGCAGAAAAATGGGCACACATATGTCCCTTGGGGTACTCAGTTACGGCCCCTCTTATGCATGATGGTGCACTCTTTCCAAATTAGGATGTTCACGCTCAGCTTTGTACCTTAGTCTTCCTGTCATGTTTTGCTCCCATATTTAGTTTTATGTGTTCAAAGCAAAGTGCAGGTTTGACTTGGAATATGCAGTGGAAATATTCATGAAAACTTTTCATGCAATTCCCTCTTATTTATTTTTTAATAAATGAAGTGATATTTCAAATCATCAAGGGTGGTTCAGTATTTAAAAGGAATTCTACTTCCCTACCTTCTGTCAAGAGAAGCCCTGTCTTGTAATGAACATAATTACCTCCAGGTCTCTAGACTTTCTTATTCTGGCTATTCTTAAATTTGACATCTGTCTTTTAGATAAGAAATCACCTTACATGGATGTTAAAGTTTTGAAACAGGTGGACATCACAGAAATGTAGCCTGATATGGCCTAGGCTGACTTTAGATACAGTAGGGAGAAATTTAAGCTGTGATATCAGGTACAAATCCTGGTATCATTTCACTATGAAAAATCATATGTTTTTTAGCTTCTAATAGGTAGATGAAAATAGGTGTTTTTCTGACTTAAGTCAGAATCTAGTTTGAAAAAAATTTTTTAAATCTTCTTTTTAATTGTTTAAACAGCATTTTAAGAAACAAAAGAGGCTAATTCCTGAAAGGACCGTTTGGAAATACTTTGTGCAGCTGTGCAGTGCATTGGATCACATGCATTCTCGACGAGTCATGCACCGGGGTGAGTCTAGGCTTGTGAAGCTTTTCATGTTGTTGTAAAGGGCACTAGGCAGTTTACGAGTAAATTCCTTCCAGCCATTGTGTTATCATGCTATCTTAGGTGATTTATTTCCAAATTATAATCTTATTAATACCAGAATGATAAGCCTTTAAGTAAAGCCGTACTTGGTTTTAAGTAAGAATGAGAATTAGTTATTTTTCTGTTTAACTTTTTTTTTACTGATTATGTTAGTAAAAGTAAAACAACAAAAAAAAAAGACGCAGGAAAGCAGCTGAATATGCTTAGGTAAGAGTTGGCTGGTGTTTTTTTTTATGAACAGTATACCTTATAGCTACTTAGATTTTTAATGTTCAGCATTCACTCCTAATATATTCATGATTCTCAGTCAAATGGTCAGACCAAATGTATGAAGGTTACATCACTGAGGCAGTGGTCCCTTCATTTTGGGATGTAAAAAATTTCAGTACAGTTGACTTAAGCAGTTAAAATAATGTCATCGAAGTAATTATCTGCATCTTTTTTGATTTTATATTTTATGTAAACATGTCAATAAATTACTATTAGTGTTCTTGCCTGGAGAATCCCAGGGACGGGGGAGCCTGGTGGGCTGCCGTCTATAGGGTCGCACAGAGTTGGACATGACTGAAGTGACTTAGCAGCAGCAGCAGGGTGTTTAAAACTGATAGAAGGGCACACATTTATTTTGTGCTTTGAATTACACAGAAGTCCATTTGAAAATGGAAAAAATGCATTTTAAATGAAAATTAATAGTGCTCATCATCCTGTATTGATGACTGTCTATCAAAGGACCGAGAACTCAGAAATACTAGGATATGTGAAAATTACTCAAAATAAATAACTGGTTCAGAATTCAAACTGACTTTCATTTTTAACATATATTTTAAGTTCCACAATGAGAAGTATTTTTAATCCCTTGAATATACCTACACTGACATCATTTTTCACCCAATGCCTTCTTTTAATTCACAGATATAAAACCAGCTAATGTGTTCATTACGGCCACTGGGGTGGTCAAGCTTGGAGACCTTGGGCTTGGCCGTTTTTTCAGCTCCAAAACCACAGCTGCACATTCTTTAGGTAAGAGACACAAGATAATTTCAGTTATCTATCTGCTTCCCTCCACCCCAGCCACGTGATTAAAATATAAGGGGCATACGAATTATATGCCAGCTCTTATCGTCTAAATACTATCAATATTTTAAAAACCCTTAGGTCCTGAGCTGAAACCTATCAGGTATAATGTGTCCATTCATATGACACTTGGACTTCTCTTTGACATCAGGCAGTCGCTTAGTAAAAGAAAATGCCAGAGAAAAAAATCTAGTTTTAACTGTTACCATGGACCTTCCCTTTTATTTTATGTTTGATAATATTAAGATAGTAAGAAGAATACACTGTATCTTGAAGATCTTACCTTACCATTTAAAAATGTTAGAGTAGTTTGCAGATTTATTAAAGTAGCATACATGGTTGTCATTACTCGCGGGGGTACCTACAGATGATTTGTGGCTCAGGAGGAAATACTCCCCTAAAGTGTGAAAGTACAAGCAGAAGACACTTGTAATTTATTGATTCTAGAGCTGATAACATACCAGTGTCCTTTGTACCTAAAACAGAACTGAATGTAGCTAGCCCAACAGTACCTGAATGTAAACTGGTTTTCCATTAACATAGCAATTACTGGGAAGAAATTATTTTTAGACTGAATAACTTAAAGGAAATGATAGTTTCTCCTAAAAGTTTTCAAATCATAGTTTCCTTGTAACATAAGACTTTGACAAAATGGTAACCATCAAATAAGAATTAAGATAAAAATAATTTGGCTTTAATTTAATGATGCCTCATCTTTGCTGTCATAATTTCATTGAAAACAATTGATTTTTTAAAATTAAGTTATTGTTTTTAAGTGAGAAATACAAATTAAACGGTCTAATGAGGAATGAGCTTCACTAAATGACAAAATAATAAAACGAGCCAAATTAGGTGACTAGACATAAAGTTTTCTAACTTTTGTCGCTGAGGCTCTGTAAGACCTTGAACCTGTCACTTGATTCTTCTGCATCCGGGATGGTGTGTGGCATTTAGTCAATATTTGGTGGATGACAGAGCATTGGACCCTAGATTAAGGAGTGGTGGACAGATAATACTTTTCCCGCCACAGAGTTTCAGTTTTGTCTAGTACTTTAAGAAAATAAAATTTCAACTGATACTGAGTAATACTGCTTTAGTTATTTCTTTCACTTCATATTTATTCTCATAGAACATTGCAATTTTGAGGGGGATAGGGAAATTTGATATGAAATTCCATGAAAACTGCATGAATTTGCATAGCACTTGAATAAAGTTTTATTTGGAAGTTCCAATTCTTACCATGCAAATAGTAGAGGACTTCTGTGAAGAAAAACTCAGACTGTTCCAAGCTAGTGCCCCTGGCCCTTAGGAAAGATAACCCATGTTGACTTTGTTACTCACCTGAACGGAATGTCCTAACAGCACTCTGTCAATAACCTATTATACTTAAAAATGCTCGGTCATCATTACACACACGCACGAATGCATGCACGCACAACTCCACGTGCCCTTAGCTCCTGCACAGGCATGGGTACTGTGTACATGCCGCTTTGCAGGCTGTCGCTCTGCACATGCGTGCGTGTGTTCCTGCACACACGTGTGTACCGTGTACATGCTGTTTTGTGAGCTGTCACTCTGTACATGCTGTAGTTGCCTGACCCTGAAGACCCAGCATTATTATGGGAAACCAGTTTTGGAAGTGCACTCCTTTAGCTTGCCTGCCACTGCTTCTTACAGATGTTTTCAATGGGGTTTACAAATGTATATGCATCTCTAGGTTTAGGTGATGTATTATTCCAAATTATGTGATTATAGAGAGCAAAATTTTAATAGATTTAATAATTAAGAATTGCTAGGCTGAGATGGCTGGATGGCATCACTGACTTGATGGACATGAATCTGAGTGAACTCCGGGAGTTGGTGATGGACAGGGAGGCCTGGCGTGCTGCGATTCATGGGGTCACAAAGAGTCAGACACGACTGAGCGACTGAACTGAACTGAATGTCAGTTTTTATCTAAACCAATTCACTTAGGGTCATGTAGTTGTATGTAGTTTATATGTGTGTGCACGTGTGCACACACACACACATGAACTGGGGATGCCCATAATCATAAAGCACGCTGAGGCACACCTGAGGCACAGCCAGTGAGGACGGAGCATGAGACTGATGGCTTCGATGAATGAATCAACAGGAAGATAATTTCTTTCCCAAGTATTTTTGTTTCCGTGTTATTTTGAGAAAGTATTCTTAACATAAGAAAGCATCTTGTATTTCTGCTTGTCTTTTCTGTGAAGTAGAAATTCTGATGGTTTGAAACTGAAGTTCACTAAGCAAAGTACGTTGAATATCGAGAATTAAAGTTTGAACTCTAGCCCAACAAGGTGTTTGGACCCAATAAAAATCTTATGTAGAAGGATCAGGAAAAATTCTTTGCTAACAAAGAATATGTATAAAATAACAAGGATAGAAATTGTGACACAGACTTAACGTTTGTTGACAAGTTGACCTTAATTTTTGCTTTTAAAAACTTATTGCCCTCCTGTGTTACTGACTTATACTTTTTTTAAGAGCAAATTTGAAAGAGTGTTTTAAAAATAAATCCTAAGGATATATGATACAGCACAGGAAAATTTAGCCATTATTTGGTAATAACTTTAGGTGGAGTATAATCTATAAAAATACTGAATCACTATGCTGTACACCTGTTATAAATCAACTGTACTTCTGTTTAAGAAACTAAAAATAAAAGATTGCTTCTAAGAATTGGTTCCAAAAAGTACTTGAAAATGTGGTCACCTATATAAATTTATTTTGCTCACAGAAAATTTGATAAACTCTATACTTTATTGTATGTTGGGTTTTTTTTGTGTGCTTTTGCTGAGGAGTAAATCTGTAGGGCATGATTTATTCACTGCTGCTGCTAAGTCGCTTCAGTTGTGTCTGACTCTGTGTGACCCCATAGACGGCAGCCCCCCAGGCTCCCCCATCCCTGGGATTTTCTAGGCAAGAACACTGGAGTGGGTTGCCATTTCCTTCTCCAATGCAGGAGAGTGAAAAGTGAAAGTGAAGTCGCTCAGTCGTGTCCGACTCTTCACGACCCCATGGACTGCAGCCTACCAGGCTCCTCCGTCCATGGGATTTTGCAGGCAAGAGTACTGGAGTGGGGTGCCATTGGCTTCTCCAATTTATTCACAGTTCAGGTCTAAATATTATGAAACTACAAATAAAAGAGATCTGTATGTTCATAAAAGAAAATTCGAGTAAGTTTAGTTTGAATGAATTCTATTCTGGAGCTAAATTTCATTTAATTTTGTAAAGGAGATTTTCTTCCAGGAATTTAAGTCAATAGGACAGAAATACCAAGGATTTCTAGAAACATCTTGTACTTATGCATTTATATTTTGTTTATTCCAAAATGTCTTTTTTTTTTTTCAAAAATCAAATTTTTTTCACTTACTTTCACTTATTTTGACTTAATCATTATAAGGAACACTTCCAATGTTTTTTGTATTTAACAATCCTTAAGAGATTATTTGAATTTTTTAGTTGTCTCTCCAGTTTCTATCTCTAATATGTATCATTTAATTCCATGATAACGTATCAACCTGCAGTAAAATCTCTGGTTCTGTCACATTTTCTGTAGCAGATAAGGTTGTATAGACAGTCATGTTTCCAGCCAGTTTTCAGAACCAAGTTTTTAGCTTAAAAATACGTCAGCATGGAGCAATAATAATTCCTTAAATTTGGGGTTAAAAATTACACACCAAAGATGATGTTGCTGGATGTTCAGATCATGTCCAGATCTTCAAACCTGGAGGAAAAAAAAGAAAATCTCAGAAGCCTTTAGTTTATTTCTGCCCCCACCTCCTCCTCACACTGTAAGCACTTCCTGTTTGGACTAGGAAAAGATCCTTCTGTGTTTGTAATAGTCCCTTTTAATCCATTCTGGTTACCATATTCCCAGCAGAAAAAATCTCTTCCTTTAAAGACATTATCTGATTATCTTACTTCCTCCAAATCTTCACCTGTTCTTTATGGCCTAAGGACTACCATGAAAAGCCCTTGGCTTGGCATTTGGGGTCCTCTGGGGGTGGTGTCCTCTCGCCTGCTCCCCTCCTTGGCTACACGCCTTCCTCCATGATGTCCGCCACGCTTTTCTTCTTGCCTTGTTCTGAGTGTGGGACAGAAGGACGTTTGTAGAGGATGGTGCATTTCTGGATTGACCTGCCCGCTGTGCTGTAGGACCTTGATGAGGCCATTTATTCCCTTTTCTTAGGTTCAGTTTCCAGGTTTCTCCGAGTAGAAATGTGGGTAGTGACTGTGCTGTGTTCACCAGCCCCTAGCCTAGTCATTGAATGGAGATGAGCGTGCTTTCTGAGCGCTGTGGTGCGCGGCATAAATGCTGAGTTGCCTTTGTGGCCGTGATGGTGGTGAGAAGACAGGAAAAGGGGAAGCAGAGAGGGAGGTTACGAGCGATTTATTTCTCCTCTTGAAACAGCTGAACCGATCCATTCAGAAAAAATGGGTGCCATTCCAGGCTCTGGGCAAGGCAAGCCCTCCTCTTGATGGTTCTCACCTTGCGGTGGGAGGAAATAAATAGATGAATAACAGACGAAGAACTAACAGGGTTTGTAGCCTGCACATGGGGTATTTTAGAAATGGCACAGTTCCTGCCAGGTGGTGGCATCTGAACGGGGATGAGAGGGTACAGAGAGGCCCAGGGAGTGACATCCCAGGCTGACCGGGGGCGGTTCAGACTAGGGGCTACAGCAGGGTGGGCGCTTCTGCAGGAGGTTTGCGGGATGGGGGCCTCAGCCACACGTGGGAGTGGCTCGCCCCTTCCTCCAAGCTCAGGGGCCAGCCCTGCAGCCTTGGCATGAGGACCCAGCCGTGACCCTCCCGTCCTCGCGGTCAGCACGCCCAGTGTGGTCTGCTCTCCTCGGGGGCTCCCGTGCTGGCCGCTTCTTCTGTGGCTCTGCAACGGCCCCGCAGCACGTGCTTCACAGAGCTGAGCAGTCTAACGTCTTTTTGCTCGCCAGCCTGGTGCGCGCCAGGTGTATCGCTGTGTGTGCTCTGAGCTCGGGGTGCTTTGGTTTGTGTCCGCTTCCCCTTTCCTTTTCTCCATGGACTTAGTTAAGTCAGGTCTTCATATAGTGCTTTTGTATGCAGTTGGACAGAGGGTGTGGCTGGGATACTCCTTGTTGGAATATGTATGTCCCCATATATAAACTTCACTCTGTTCTTTCCTGTTGTTTACCAACCATACAGATGTAAGACTTGTTGGAAAATGAGTTGTGTGTGTGTGTATATCTCTAATTTTATGAGGAGGGCACGTCTCCCCCTTGAGTCAAGCTCTCTGGATAAGGGGCTCCCAGATTTCCTGATAGTGCGCTCCTACCCCCCTCGCCCCAGCTGTACCATGACCCCACGGAAACCTCACTGCACAAAACTGAAGTGGAAATTCCCTGTTACAACCGCAGTTCCTCCTGATACTGTCTCTTCTATTTTGTATTACTAAAAATAATGCTATTTGCAATCCAGTAAATTGATTTCACAACTCATTAATGGGTTATAACCTGCAATTTGGAAAACATTAGTCTGTGTTTACAGTACTTCCGTGCTGTTCCATTTACTTAAGGACCGAGTCCTGTTTTTCTGCCTCCTGTTAGGCAGTCTGCTGGCCGGGCCAGTTCGGGTGGTCAGACAGGACTCAGTCATTCACGGAGCTGCTGGTGCTTGTGAGGGCGGGACTCACGTATTTGACTCTCCTGCTCACTTTGCAGTCTTTGGGCTCCCTGAGGCCCGGGGTTAGGCTCGAGCCATGGGTGCAGACTCTTCGCCTTCCAGAGTCCAGGAGCCTGAGGCCCAGGGCGGGCTGTGCACGCGGGAGGCAGTGAGGCGCTCCCCTGTCCGGCCTGTGGGCACGCTGCATCAGGGCCTGGTGGCATGGTCCTGACTCTGCTGGGTCCCCGACTTGCCCCTCACCTCCACCTGGGGTCACCTTATCCCACTCTGCACGCAGCTGAGGAGCCTCAGGGGGAAGCGCTGTTTGTGCCTGCCCTGCACTTGCCTGTTCTCCGTGCCCAAGCCTCAGAAGCAAGCAGGATCCGGAGGTCTTTCTTCATATCCTCCTGTCGACCCGCAGCTGGGGCCGACATTTCCAGGGAAGCACCCCTTCAAGACTGGAAACCAAAACCTGTGAAGTAGGAACATGGCAGTCAAGCTGTGCGTTTTTTCTTGTAACCTTGGATTATTTTAAAATAATCCAAATATATGATTTAAAAAAATATATATGATTATTATTCAAGCCATATCGAACTACCCGTCTTTCCTGTGATACTGACCCAGAAGAATCCTCTCTTGCTCCTCAGCACCAGCAGCCATTGTGGCAGTGAAGATGGGCACAGCAGTTTGATATTTGCAAGCAGTTTGAAGGCGCCTCTTCTCTGTCCGGTCACGTTGTGTGGGGGTCGGGTGGCGATCCCTGAGCTCACTCTATTTAGTAATGAATCTGCTGCCCCCGACACACCACCCCTAGAATTCCTGATCCTTATCGTGTTTTTGTTTTTTCCTGTTTTTCTTAGACTTCTTACCTTGGACACGCCGTGTGACTCACTCAGTATGCCTAGTCCTTTCCTGCTCCCTCCCTCACCACATGTATCTTCATGAGGACTGGGGTCTCCATGGTTTGGGTTCGTACCTCCTGTGTCCCAGGTGTATAGTAGAGGACATGGAGTAGATGCTCAGTACCTCCTGAGTGAATGAATTAGAGGCAGGCTGGGCATCAGAGGGTGGATTTAACGAAATCCATCACAAAGCACAGGTTAGAGCATGCTGCCGGAAGCAACAGCAGTCCGCACTGAAGCATATTATTTCTGTGGTTATCCAGAGTCCACTGTGGGCCCAGGTGGCCGCCCTGCCTCCACGTGGTCACTTGGCATTTCAGCGGTTTCCGTCTTGTATAATCTTCACAAGGGGGAGAGATCACGAAGAATTGACTTACTGGCTCTCAGTTAAATCTTTCTGCTTGAATGTAACACAGGTTGATTCCCATTCATGTTTTATTGGCTAAAACAAGTCTCGTGTCCATGCCCATCTTAATTCCCCTGTGTGTCCAGGAAGAGGAGAACCAGAAGCAGTGAGGACCGTGAGCTAGAGGAAAAACACCTCGGGGTTTTTTTTTTTTATGATTTGTCCTCTTTCTCTGCTTATTTTTGTGACATATTTGTAGCTATTGCACCTGAAGAGTACTTAGCTCTCTTGCTGGGATTGTATGGTGGTAGGGAAGGAGGAGGGAACCATACATGGCTTTGGGGCGTGTCCATCATTCTGAATTAGGTGACTCTGAGCAGAGGGATTATTTTAAAATCCAGAATAATTCATGAAGTATGCTAGAGTCTTGATCCCTGGTGAGTTTTCTCTTGATTAGTAAATCTGTGATTTTCCCTCCTAGAAATACTGGACATACACATGATCAGTTCAGTTGCTCAGTCGTATCCGACTGTTTGCAACCCCATGGACTACAGGCCTCCCTGTCCATCACCAACTCCTGGAGTTTACTCAAACTCATGTCCATTGAGTTGGTGATGCCATCCAACCATCTCATTCTCTGTTATCCCCTTCTCCTCCCACCTTCAATCTTTCCGAGCATCAGGGTCTTTTCCAATGAGTCAGTTCTTTGCATCAGGTGGCCAAAGTATTGAAGTTTCAGCTTTAGCATCAGTCCTTCCAATGAATATTCAGGACTGATTTCCTTTAGGATGGACTGGTTGGATCTCCTTGCTATCCAAAGGACTCTCAAGAGTCTTCTCCAACACCACAGTTCAAAAGCATCAATTCTTTGGAGCTCAGCTTTCTTTATAGTCCAATTCTCATATCCATACATGACTACTGGAAAAACCATAGCTTTGACTAGATGGACTTTTGTTGGCAAAGTAGTATGTTGTCTAGGTTTTTAATGTGCTATCTAGGTTGGTCATAACTTTTCTTCCAAAGAACAAGCATCTCTTCATTTCATGGCTGCAGTCACCATCTGCACTGATTTTGGAGCCCAAAGAAATAAAGTCTGACACTGTTTCCACTGTTTCCCCATCTATTTGCCATGAAGTGATGGGACCAGATGCCATGATCTTAGTGTTTTGAATTTTGAGTTTTAAGCCAGTGTTTTCACTCTCCTCTTTGATCAAGAGACTCTTTAGTCCTTCTTCACTTTCTGCTATAAGAGTGGTGTCATCTGCATATCTGAGGCTGTTGATATTTCTCCCAGCAATCTTGATTCCAGCTTGTGCTTCATACACATGATGGGAACCTTATTTCGGCAAATTTAAAACATTTGTAATAAAAATTATTTTTACCAAGCTTCAAACATCAACTGTGAACTGAGTGCCATGTAGCGTGTGACTTGCTTTCTCTTCTCTGTCTCTTAATTCGAGTCTTTAAAGCGGTTGTGATTACCTGGTTTAGGGTCCTTAGCAGTCAGTGAGCAACCAGTGTGCTTTTAACTTATACAAGATCATCATTTTATCCTTTCATTTGTCTGATTGTAAAATACTGGCTTCTCCCTCTGCGCCCCGCCCCAAAAGAAAAACCCTCAGAGACCGAACTGACCCATCCCCAGACTGTCCAGTGAGCTTGCAGAGGTCATGGATGCTTCAGGTCACAAGCTTCCGTCTCCCCCAGTGGCTGGCGGGTTCTTGGCCTGCAGCTGACTCAGCACGTGGACTTGGCCCAGGTGGTGTGTGAATCGTTAGCGCATTTGTGTCAGATTCCTATTGCTGCCCTAACAAATTCCCCCACATGTAGTGGCTTAACAGAACTGTACGGCTTTTTACAGTTCTGTGGGTCAGAATTCCAGCATTGCTCTCCCTAGGCTGCCATCAAGGCGTCTGTGGAATTGCTCTTTTCTGGAGTTTAAAGAGGAGACTTCTCCAGGTTGTGGGGAGAAGCCAGGTGTTTGGTCTTGCAGGACCAAGGACCCTGTCCCTTTGCCGTGTCACCTGAGCGTGCATGTCAGCTCCTCGAAGCAGCCCTGGTGGGCGTGACCTCCCTCTGCTTGCTCCATCTTCACAGCCAGCACGGCAGGTGCAGACCCTTGCACCTGGCATAGACGGTCCCGGGTGGTCTCCGCTCTCAGGGCCATCACCTTCCACCTGCAGAGTCCTTTTGCCATGTAACAGGGTGCACATGGGGTAACCCCAGGGATGAAGGTCTGCCTGCTCCCTTCTTTAGTCCACTTGACAGTCTTCCCCCTAAAACCCGATGAGGTGACATGGTTTCGGTCAGAGGCTTCAATCGATGTTTATATTACTGAAATTAAGTGCTTTCTTTTTTAGCCAGACGTTTCAGTGTTAAAATTTCACCTTTTTTTTTTAATTATAGACCTTTATTGGTGATACATGTCTACTTTTCAAGGGAGAAAATACCACATTTGTCATAATAAAAGTTTCTAGCAACAAAGTTGTTTTCTAGCATTACTATTAATGTATTAGCAGTTCTGTTTTTCTAAATTATTTGTGAATTATTTAATTCTCAGGGGGTGTCTCCCCTTTGTACTTTAGAGTACATCATGTACTTTAGAGTATATAAGAGATAGAAAGTAATTTTAACAAAACTTAGAGAAATTAAACTGCCATGAAATATAACCACATTATGTACTGCAAAGGTGTATATAAGTAATTAAGAGTAGTTATCTGTTATTCAGGCAAATCCATTTGCACCAAAGTTGCATTTATTATATATAGTGAAGTGTTTCCTGTCTCACTGCTTGTTCTAGTGAAAAGAAGGGGGAAAAAAAAAAAGGCTTCATCATGTTCTAATATGGCGTTTTACTTGCTTTCTTAATGTCTCCCAGAAGAGCAAAGTGGAGAATTTTCTTTTTGCGTGTACATGTGTGATTTAGTTATTATATATGCTTGCTGCACCTCCTGAGGATGGAAGGGGTTTTTACAAAGCACTGGCTACAATGCTCTGAGACTGGTCCTCATGCTGGACAAATATCTGAAACCCCTTAGGGGCAATTGTGATGTCGTTGTTGTTTGTGTTACAGGATTGTTTGAACTCCTCTTTGCTATTCAGAATGAGACAATGGTTCTCTGATTTTGTGATGTTGCCAGCAGGGTAAACGCACGGCCGCTGTTCAGCCAGCCTCAGAATTTTCACACTGGGGTCTCTTGAGTGTATAATTCATGTTCCCCACACTATTTCCGGGTGTGATACATCCTCCGATTGCAACTTAGAAAATTAGTGTTCTTAAACCAGGCATGAAAGCAGTTTCATTTCTGTTGCCAAGTGCCACCTGTGGTCACTTGCCTGTTATTCCCACACCTTCCCTAGCACCTCTCTGTGGGCTTTCCTTGGCTGGTCTCCCTCCAGTTCAGTGTGGATGGAGCCGTAAAGACAGCATATGCTTGGTCAGTATTGAAGGCTACTTGCAGTGGTTTATTTTTAACTTTCAGTCCTTTCTTGACTTAAATCATCACGCTGGGAGGAAGCTGTTATCTAATTGTAAACTGTGCATGGTTAACCTCTCAACTACCATCACAAGTATTTATTTGAAGCAGAGGAGCTGCAGAGAAGCACTGATCCCTGACCTTCACCCTTGGCCTTTCGTGTGTACATGCTGAGACTTGTAGAAGAGTTCTCTGCTTCTTAATTTGGAAAGATTCAGATTTTTTTTCCCCAATCATGTTTCACAGTGGTCACTTTTAACAAAATAACTGTTAAAATGCAATGGACAGGATGACCTGGCTGGATTCTAGGTCCATACCTTACTGGCTTTGTCACCTTTGGCAGATTACCTGACTTCCTTATGCGTCTTCTCTACAAGATAATAGTGGGAATATCTCATGAAATGGACCCCATTTCTCTAGCCAGTGAGCCCTACGAGGGGCTTGGCCTGCTTTTTTCTGTCTTGCCAGCACCTTGAACATTGCAGGGGCCCCTGATAAACATTGTTGAAAGCTCAGCAAAATAATACAGGTGATCCATTTAACACAGTGCCTGGACAGAGAAACAGTAACTGTAAAATTATCTGGGTTTTAAATGTTATCAGTTACACTGAAAAGAAGAAAAAATTATTTAATAAATGCCTTTCATAGAAGAAATGTTGATCCACTACTGAGACATTCTGTACTGACATGAGATAATACTCCAAATTAAGTAAATTTGGCCTCTCTCCATGAAGTCTGCCAACATAATTTCTGGGTTGACATACGAGTATGAAGGAAAAAATGAAAGTTAATTCCTATTCCCTGAAGTTGTGTGTGTGGGAGGGTGCGCACGCATGTTTAAATCAGATTGATGTTTAAGATGAGTTGTGTCCTTTCAGTTTTCCCAGCAAGGAATGTTCAAAGCTTTCTTTTCTGCAGTTTATTCTAAGAAGCAACATCTCTAAACTGGCTTGACTTATTTGTACCCTACTTAGCTGTCCTAGGTGGTAGTTTAAAATAGGAATATATTACTTTTCTCCACTTCCCTTTTCCTATGGGCATTTGTAGGGTTTTTAAAAGTGCTACAGAATTTAGAGCAAAGGGATCTCAGAAATGAGCTCATCTTCCTCCTCACTGCATCTTACAGATGAGGTGAGTAGAAAGAGAACTTTCTACTGGACCTTTCTAGAGGTCCTGGCTAGCTCGTGGCAAAGGTGCGAAACATATTTCCTGACCTCTGACTAGTTTTTCCTTCCCTCCCTTAAACAAAACAGAAAAATAGCAGCCCAGATCTAACCATATAAGAAGACGTTTCAGTGGTTCCATCATTTTTTCTTGTTCAAGTCTTTGGAGCAATGGCAGTGCTAAATGTTTAGCTAAACTATTGGGAAAATTCTGTATGTAACTTATTCTGATGAAATGTAAGTTATTAACTGTTTTAGTCATATATTCTGTAATAGCAGTTTAACAGAATTCTTTAGCTCTCTTAACATTGTAGAACTTGTGAACATTAGTCTTCATTTGTACGGGGATACAGTTTCGAACGTATTTATTGTTAATAGAGTGCTTTCCGTGTACAACTCTTCTCATATAGCTAGAATAAGTCAATTAACATAATGAAAACTTTTAAAAAATATATATTTGAATGACTCTCTTACTATGTTTTAAAGAAAGGTCAGATAGCATTTTCATTTCTTTCACGATTTTCGTCTGTCTCGGCCTTTCCGTTTATGGTGTTATCATCCGTTCCTCACTTCTCGGGTCGGGAGGTTTTAATGACCCGAGTACTTGCTGTGGTCAGTCCCGCTCCGGTCGAGCGGGCGGCCCCGCGGCGGAAGGTCGGGGCGCGCGGCCCGCCCTCTGGGGCTCCGCCGCGCCCAGCGTGTCGCGTGGGCGCCGTGACGTCCCGCCGCCCCTCCCGCTTGCACAGCTGTCAGGGCGTCTCCACGTGCTGGAGGCAGCACAGCCGTCAGGATCTTTTTTAAGAAGGGTTTTTGGGAAATAATCATATATTCATTAAGTTTGAAACATGGAGATTCAACGCATCTCACCTTCTCCTAGTGCTTGAATTCTGCGGGCTCCCTGTCAGGTAGAGGGGGCGAGGGTGGGTCCTTGCTGGGCAGGGACCCCGCCTGTGCCCGGGTCGGTGCCGGACAGGGCGCCCGGCGGAGAGCAGCGCCCCCCTCCCGGCGCCGGGCGCGGCCCCGTGGCACCTTCCCCCTCACTGCCGACGGCGCCCCGGTCCGGACGTGTCGCTCAGCGAGGCGAGCAGCCGGCTCAGGTCTCCGCTGAGATGGGAGCAGCCCGCGGGACGGGTGGAGGCGGCCTTCTGGGTGGGTGCGCGCCTCCGGTGGCTGATGGGCGGAGTTGGCGCCTTCCGACGCGCGGGAGGACCGGCGTCGAGTGAAGCCGGGCGCGGGCTGCGGGCCGGCGGTTGCCCGCGACCCCCGCAGCGCCCCGGAAGCGACTCCTCCCTGCCTGGAGCCCTTGCCGGCATCCGGCCGCCCTGCCCCTGGGCGCGTGGCCCCGGGCGGCGGTCCCGGGGCGAGGCCAGGGCGAACGCCAGCGTTTCTTCATCCATCGAGCACGTTCACCTCAGAGCCCTGCGGTATCAGCAGGTTTCCCTGGGCTAATCGCCTTCGCTTCGGGTAAACCCTGAACCTTCCCGCCTCAGTGTCTTCCGTCGCCCGCCCCCGTGGATTCCGGGGAGCCCCTCTCTGCGGGTCACGGCCCTCCACCCCGGGCCCGGGAGCGGAGGCACAGCCGCTGGCTACCCGAGCCGCACCCGCCGCCGCCGTCGACCGCGCGCGTCCGCTCAGCCCACCGTCGGCGTCGCCGCTGAAGACGACGGGCGAGAGGGCTCGCGGCTCCCGGAGGCGCGGAGCGAGCGCGTGTCCGGCTCTGGGATAGCGCGCGTTCTTCACACCTAGCCGTTCCCGCAGGCTGTCTGCCTTTTCTCCTCCCAGTGGGAATCGGCAAATTTACTCGTCTTCGCAGGAAATGCTGCAATTAAATTATTGATGTCTTGTCTGCCTTTGATAGCATCCGAATGTGTCACTTTATTTCAGTGCCTTTTATCCTGTTTGCACACTCCTTTTTTCATTTCCTCATTTTTGTGAATACCTCCCCTTCCATCCATTCTGATTAGGGCCATCCATTAGTAGGAAAAAGGGGTTTCAGTGTCGCTAGGATTTCCTGTGCAGGGATGGTTCCTGGTGTTTTCGCTTTTTAGCCCAGTGTCCTTTCCGCTCGCAGCCCGTGTAAGGCCGTCCTTGTGGAGGAGGATGTGTTTGAGCACGGCGCCTTGACTTTGCTGGGTCCACCCTTGTGGCCTCTGCCCGAACACCCCTGTTGAGCATCCCGAGTTACACTCTCACGAGCTTTACTGTGAACTCCTAGGGAGTTCTTAAAAATTGGTGCAAGAGGGAGAAAGAGCTTTTCTCTGTGAGTAGCAGCACAGTTTGGTAACTGTTGCCTCAAGCAAGTAAGATTTCTAAATTTTGTTCTCAGACTTCGATTTTCTATTTGGCAAAAAGCCTTAGGCAAAATGAGGGTGAAATAATAGCCATCTAAGTTTGAGATTTAAGATCTCCCTTCAAAATTTACTTAAATGTTCCTGCCCTTGAAAATATAATGTGAATGTCTTACTTAAGACATTTAATAAACATTAAATATATTAAAAAGAAAGTATTCAAAACAAGCTAACATCGAAACAAACCCCAAATTATCCAGGGCACCTTGTGTCTATAAAGGTCTCAGTAGTAACAGCCTGAGACATTCTTTCAGAGATGTCAGTGGCCTTTCACATATGTTATTATATAGCCCTTTGCTATACAAAATTCTGTTTTATTCTTTCTAAAGTGGGAGTTAAGTAAAGTACTGACGGTTGGTGACTATATTATTTGTAATTTTAAGAGTCACAACAGTATTCTAAGGGATGTTTCTGTAAAAGTTGCTAGGTATGCTTTATACACACTACACCAATTGTTATGTATTACTATGTATTTTAAAATCACTATATTGTCATGCTTATTGGGGACATACAAGCCATGTTAAAAATTAAGAAATGAAACCAGTGTGAGCCACTTAGTAGGTTTTGTTAGAATTCCTTAGACTCTACCTGAATTAAAGAAAATCAAGGGGTACTCATCGCCCCTGTTTTAATGTGGGACAGATGCAAATGTGCTCTTCAGGATCACGGAGAAAAGAGGAAATTTAAACGTTCTGGAGTATGCCCCAGAATAGTTTTCTGATCTTAATCAATTATTTTGATGACATTTTAATCTAAAATTTTGGATGTAATTTCTTATCACAGCTGCATCTTCATTTTTACCCTCCTCTTGTTCTGTCTGGTTTCTTTCTGCAGTGGGTACACCTTATTACATGTCTCCAGAGAGGATACACGAAAATGGGTACAACTTCAAGTCTGACATCTGGTCCCTTGGCTGTCTACTGTATGAGGTAGGTAATGCTGATAAATTCCGTACACTGAAGTACTTTTACTTACTGGAATGTGTTTCCCCTGTCCTTTTAGTATATATTTTTTTTCTAGGTGATGTTTAAGAATTAGCTTTTTAATTATGAGGAAGTTAATTCACTGACTTAGTAACTGGTTTTATAATGTAGTTTAGTAACTACACATTTCTATACATTTATTTTCTCTAATTTAAATTGTTTCCTTTTGATCAGAGTTTAATTTCTTAAATGTTTTTTATGTTAATATAATGTTGCTCCATAATCTTACTTATAAAAATATACATTTGAACATCTATTAAAAAAAAAACAACTTGCCCATGCATAGCTGGAGAGATAACAATGGAATGGATTTAAAATGTGAGAGCATGGTAAATATCTTTATCAATTTTTTTTTAACTTTTATGTAGAGTAATTCAGCTTTCAGGATAGTTTATAAAGAGAAAATTCTAGGTTACCAATGAGTTTAGTTTCCATGAGTAACACTTTGTACTGGTAAAGCTTGGTGAAATTCTCTCAACTGTTCTGCTGGTGATAATTTATCAAAGAAAGATGGAATTATGTAGACAGGTCCTCTAGCAAGTATTGCAGTGTGACAGTTTGGGTGAATAGAAGAAAGCATGCTATGAGCACGTTTTATACTCGCTGTAGAGTAATGGTGTCAGAGAAGGCTCAAGCTAGGGACTCCTTTAATTGAATGGTAATTTTCTTCGGAATGTGGGCTTCCAGTCAGTGCTGTTCACTAAACATTAGCCTACATCTTGGTAACTCTTTTAATAAAATAAAATGAAGGAAAATAATACATGGAATCCTTTTCATGTTTTAAGACATAGAAAGGAAGTCTAAAGTGGATAGATAGAAACCAGTGTATTTGTTACTATTTTCTGTCTCCTGTCTTTTGGCTTAAATAAAACATGATGAGATCATGTATTTTAATTGTTCTACCTTTACTTGGAAGTAGAGCATCAGAAGGTTTTTGAAAATGTGTGTCATAATCTTTAATTATTGTTTACAGATTGAAGGTCAGACTTCCTTAACGTAAGGAACATGAGATTATTGTGTTCTTCCTACTAAAATAACAACCACTTAGGAGCTTTTAAATGTTCTTAAATAACATTCCTGGGATAATTTTTTTAAGAAAAGTTATGAATTAGTGATAGTATAAAATACATGTTTGTTTGTATTCACTGTTCACATGAGATTAAAAGAGGTTTGTGCTCAGTAATATTATATTCTGTTAATAATTTGGTACAGTGTTGCACTGATTTGACTATGTTGTTATTGTAAAGTTTAAAAGGCACTTTGTACATTTTAAAATATTTTATACCTATTTAGGCAACCTTAGATTCTTTCAGGCCATAGTCTAATAAATTATCAAAGCAACATTTTCCCTTTATATACTTCAAAGTAAACTGCAAATTGGTTTCCAATAAGGAGAGTAAATTTAGCAATGAAAAAGAAAAAGTTCAGTTGTTATTTGAGAAGTCTGAATAATTCTTTTAGGACCAGCCGATTTCCATGTCAAAACTGAAATAATCCTTCACATTATGAATTTGCCTTTGAAAGGCAGCGTCCCATTTTTATGTATACTTGAAATGATCACCAAAATAAAAATTATTTCTTTGGATGCTCCTACATTCATGCGTATTATGTGTTGGGAATGATTTTGAGTGAAAGCATTTAATGTGTTGACATTAGTTTTCAGCTCAGAGCATTTTCCCAATTGTTCCATGCAAGTCATTGGGAAGAACTAGAATTTTTTCTAAGGATTTAATTTACTTTGATGTTGTATCTCGTTCTAATATAATGTCAATAAAAATGCCCAGAAGTTTATCTTTAAGAAAACTGTTCATAGCATCTCCTAGACATTTTCTATTGTATCTCACTAAGAATTTACCATTCACAACGAAGGAGTGGGAACCCTTTTTTGAAAATGTAATTTAAACTCAGCAAATTAGACTTTCAAATATTCCTGAAACCTCACTCACACACACACACACACACACACACACACACACACACACACACACACACACACACACAAAACTGGCAGTACAGTTTTAATTGATATGCAACAAAGTAGACTTTACTAATTAAAATCAAGATGCTGTGCTTTTGCTACATGGACCTTTACATGGAAAAGTAGGTTTTACACATTTCCTTTATTGTTCAGTGCAGCAATCGCATCCTTCCAGGGTTGTAGGTTGGTGGCTTACAGTTCAAAAAAAAGAGAGAGCTGCCACCAGCCCCGAAGACAGACAGTGGGCTCTCGTCCCTCCGACACCCCCAGAATACTAATCAGGGAAGTCGGACCCTGGAGGTCAGGGAGCAAGTCAATCATTCTAGCGATCGTCTCAGTGTGGAGGATCAAATTAGCCTGAAAAATTCAGCTGCTGGGAGGAGAGGGCGAGCAGCTGTCAGGGGCAGCATCGAGATGCACTAATGAACCAGATGAATAGTGCAAAAGCTTGAAAATAAAAACAGGACAGTTGACATTTTTCATCTGTCAAAGCAGGAGATGCATGAAAATATACTATTCCTGTTTAACTCCTTAGGGGACGTTCAGGTTTTTTTTTTTTTTTAACACTGCGGTATTGAGACAAAAGTACCGTAATGAGCTCCTGGCACGTGATAACGAACACACGTACATTTACTTAGGGTTTTTGCAAACACAAGGAGACAATAGTTTACACACAGTCTATTTTTTTAAGGGGGCATCTTAAAAGATTCTGTTTTATCACAGAGTGTCCTCGTATCTTAACAGAAGACGTAATTATTGTTGTAACTGCTCTTCTGGAAATGTCCTCTCAGATGGAGCATTTTACACATTTAGGGACACACACCTGGTTTGGGGATTTCTCATTGTGGGGAACACCTCTTCTGAAGGTGATTTGGCAGGAGCTGCAGCGAAGAGCTGGCGGGCGGCTCTGCGGGCCCACATCCCCCAGCCCCATGGTCCAGGCCGGGAAGGAGTTAAGCTGTGCTGCAGCCCCGACAGATGAGAGCCATTTTCAGCTCGTCCCATCCCTGCTGACGCCCACCGAGGAGCCCTGCTCAGCCCAGCGTGTTGCACGCACGCCCGGCCTGTCTGGGGAATGTACACATTGTCCTTCCAAAATCAAACTTATTAGCACATGTAGAAAAGGGTGACTGACTTGGGGGCAGCCTTGCACTCCGTGTTGTAGTCGCGCTGCCGCGGTTCAGAGATTTAGGTTTGAACAGGAGGTGAACATCCTCAATTGAATCTTGAGTTTGTAACCCCGCTTACCGCAGTCCTTGCTCGCACTTGAAATGTCAGGTTAGAACCTGGTCTTAAAGTTAAATTTGATAATGTCTTTTTAAAAGTCATTCATTCTTTGAGTGTTTTTTTTCCCCGTGCATAAAAACCCCATTTGGATGCCTTGAATTAGTGGCCACGACTCCTAGGGCTTTTGAGCACGTTTAGTGTTTCTGAAACATCGTCACAATAGGAAAGGAGTTCTGATTCACTGTGAACTAGTTTGAGTATCAGAACATTCAGATTGAGAAGACATTTTTAAATTTCAGAATAGCCTTTTCCTACAGAGATTGTCGTGAGAGATAAAATGCTATGTGTACCGGTCCCTAAACCATTGCTGGATTATACTGCAGTTTTAGCTTGTTTCATTTTTGTTGTATTTTAACCACTGAATGGTTGATATTATACCATTCATGTCTGTCTGGTCATGAGATATACTAGTTGTTCCTACTGCACTGTATTTACAAAGAGTCCTAAGTTATATTATTTTTGTCATACTGTTTAATGCTGCATAAGTGTGTGGGGGTGTATATATGTAATTCTATGCTAACCGTATCTCCCTTCTAGGAAAGTTTAAATGTTAAAAATAATAACCAGAAATTGAAGAAAGACATTTTAGGACTTATGAACTAATTCTCTGAAAAGGATGTTCATGAAACGCCAAATGCCTGGAGAACTTTATTTAAAATGTTTGTAATTATCCCCTCCCCTCCAGTGTCATATGCTCGATGAAACCTCCTTTAAAGTTAACATGTAAGTGTATCAGTTTCATTGGGAGCGTTTTGCAGATGGCCGCGTTACAGAGTCCTTTCTATGGCGACAAGATGAACCTGTACTCGCTGTGTAAGAAGATAGAGCAGTGTGACTACCCGCCTCTCCCGTCAGACCACTATTCAGAGGAAGTAAGTCATCTTTCAGTTCGTGTGTCCACGTTGTTCGTTTTGGTAATGCTTACATTTTATTTTGGGCCCTTCTCTATTACATGATGCACATGCCGAGTGTAGGTGGCAGAGAGAACACTTTCATTCCGCTTTCGTTCCCTCGGAGGCTTGGCTGTTAAAGACTTGCCCACAGTTCATCCATCAGTGGGTGTAATGGGAGCAGTGGCTGACTTCACCGCCTCCTGGACACGGTGCCCAGGCTCTGGGTGACCAGCACGTCCAGTGTCCCTCCCCATGCCCACGGTCTCAGAGCAGCTATGACCCCTCTTCTGACAGAACCTCCCTCCTGCCCATGTTTTCCCAGAATGGAAGCAAACATCTCTCAGCTGCATCTCTCTCAGCCCTGTTCCTGCAGCTTTATCCTTGCTCTTCTTCTTCTCACCAGGCCCATCCCATAACCGCCTCCCCACTGCAGTCATATTCCTATGGGAAACGTTTGAGGTCATCAGTGTAGATGTGGTAACGAAGTACCTTGGTAGGAACTGAAAGTGTTCGCAGACGTTGCCCAGTGAAGATCTGAGCGTGGGTCCTTGGTTGCTTTGGGAGCCCATTGAAATGAGTTGTTTGGCCTCCACCCGACATCCAGTGTTCCCCTGAACAAAACATCTCCCATTTTTGCCTAATGCATCATGATTTTACCAGTATTTGAGGAGATACTGCAGAATAGCAGTGTCTCAGGTTAACTAATGTGTTCACATAACTCTTTCGACAGCTCACGGGGGACCCACCCAGAGAAACCACAGTGTCAGGGACCTGCTCGTGGGCAGCAGGGGTTCTGCCCAAGGAAAACAGAAAGGGGCAAAGGGAAAAAAATGAAGCAATTACAGTGTTCACCTTTTAGCTGGTCTTGTCACTCTATTTCAAAATGAAGGCAGTTGGTTCTAGTTTTATATAAGGAAGATTGAGTCCATGTAACTTGAATAATAAAATCTCTCTAAAGAATTTTTACCATATGGGAAAAGCACTCATGGTCCTAGGATGTTGAAAGTACTTTTTTTCCTAATCGTTTTGATACTGATAATCAGTGACGCTTGGATTTTTTTTGTTCCACAGCACTTGTGTTCAGGTGCTTAGAATAAACTTACAAGACAGCACCGGTAATTTTAGAAGCATTATCTTTATTTGATGTTAATGCTGTTATTATGTTAGCCATTTTTAATTACTATTTTGGGTGTGGAATATAAATACAGCATTTCACAAAACTGGCTCCAGCACTCTCGGCCCACAAACGCGGGAGGGTGTGAACAGTCGTGCAGAATGATGGCGAGGGTGTCAGGGGCCGCTCTTTGTTGTGTCATTCACGCTGTCTCTCTCTTCCACGAAGCACATGAATATTTCACGTATCTGCATCCTCATCCGCTATTCCTCTTGACTAATTTTCAGACCGTCTGCATTTGCATTTCACATGGTAGCTGATGAGGAGATGCCCGCGCAGCAGCGGAGCCTCAGCAGGCGGTTACCATGGCGACCTCCAGCCGGATTTTAATGATGATGCCACTGGTGGTTTGTTGAAGTCGGCCTGCCTGCAGGGCTACTTCACTGCAGCTAAGTGTGAAGTTGGATTCGCGGGTTCTCAGCCAAGGGGCACATATCAAAGTCTGGCCCAGAGAGAAGAAGGTCTCATAGTTGGGAAAGGAAAAGAGATTCCACTTTTTACTTCCCTCCATATAGTTTACCAGTCTTGAAACGAGGTATAAAGCAAAACACGTTATATGATGTACTCACCAAAAGAAGCTAGTATGGGCCCTCAGATTGGTAAATTCTGTGGCTGTACAGCAATAAAATTGAAAGCTGTAGTACATAGGTAAACAGGGAAACTAATTCTTATGGAAGAAATGAGCTACAAAAAATATAGACTAATGATCTTACTTTAATTTGTTCCATTATGTAGAGAAGTTCCCAGAACAAGAGCTTTGAAATGCAGATGTGCTAATAAATATTTTCTCTCCATAAGCAGGAACTCGGTTTGTTTGGAAGATAATTATTCAGAGTTTATGGTAGCAAAAAACCTGAACAGATGCCATACTGCCATACTTCAACCGTATCTTCAATACTGCTTTATATAGTATGCCTTTTAGATCTTTTAAAAGTCCATTTTTTTTTCTTTTTTAGTGTGGCAAAAATTTAGGAAACAGTGAAAAGTGAAATATAAAGTTTTTAAACAGTAAACTTTTAATTAAAAGACCAGTCTATTAGGTGCCAATTTTATAGCTCAGATGGCAATAGACTCTGTATCTGTTTGAAAACAAACTTTTAAGCAAAATTAATTTCCTACCAGATACGTGTTTGAAAGCTTACCAGTTTGATTTAGCTACCGCTAAATTTTTAAGGCTCCTGCCCGAAGAGGAGACGCACAGGGAACATTTTTGTTAATGAGAATAAAAGCTGTGCCTCCAACCAGCCTCGACTGGTAGGAGTCCTGAGGAGCTCTATGAGGTCTGTTTCCAGATACAGGCTTTCATGGGGACGAGCTCAGAGATTAAGAGCTTGGGATTTTTACATTTCTTATAATCTAAGACATAGATTCACTTAGGCATTAGAAACCAAAACTGAGAAGTATTGCTAGTATTCTTTGGAAAAATGAAGTTGTCTGTCAGATCTTTCTTGTTGAACTGTGCTATTGTAATTATGTGCAAATGATTAGGGTTCTTGATTGAAACATCTCAGCTGCACGTGACTGATATTTAGCATGTGTATTTTAGAGCTCCCTGAAATAATAGCTTTATGACTTTTGGTGATCAGTATTCTTTTCTAGTAGGGATCTCATCCATGTATAATAGGGAATTACTGTACTTAACAATAGAAATATTGGGTTGAAAAGGTGGATATTTTCCCTGAACTCTCTCTTAGTTTTAATTAAATTTAGTATTATTGGTAATTCAGGAAGATCCCCTGGAGAAGGAAATGGCAACCCACTCCAGTATTCTTGCCTGGAGAATCCCATGGACAGAAGAACCCGGCAGGTTAGTCAGTCCACGGGGGTCTCAGAGTCAGGCACAACTTAGCAACTAAACAACAGCAACAAAAATTGTTGGTGATGAAGAAATTAACATCAGTGCAGCAAACAATGTTTGAATACTTACTGTGTCCAGGGAGTCCTGATTCCCCTGGCCCCTCATAGTCTGAACTGGGTTGAGCTGCCCAGACATTCTGGTCACAGCACCCTCTCTTCTTTCCTGAACTCCACCATGCAGTTCTACCAGAAGGCCCAGGAATTCCCATCTTGCTGTGGGTGCTGTTTCCTCCTGTTGACATGCCCCACCCCCTGTGCCTTATCAGGTGAACTCATTCTCTTTAGAACAAAGCCTGGCCGTTGCCTCCCCCTTAAGTCATCCTGCTCCCCTTTATCCACTTCTCAGGCCCTCTTCCCTTAGCAATCACACTGCTCTATAATTCCTTTTTTTTTTTTTCCTTTGAGGTATAGTTGATTTACAGTATTATGTAAGTTTCAGGTGTACAGCATAGTAAGTCACAATTTTTAAAGGGTATTTGTCTTTCTCTCCTGACTTATTCACGTACCATAATATCCTCCAAGTTTATCTATCTTGTTGCAAATGGCAGATTTTTTTACGGCTGAGTCGTACTCCATCGTGTATGTGTATCTGGTCTTCATTGCCCTGCCCGGTGGCTCCACCTCCAGACCTGTCTAGCTTCTGTGCCTGAACAGCAGTGACTGCTTTTCATCTGTGTGTCTCTAGGGCCCAGCACACTAAAAAGTAAAAAGGTTCAGTGATTGATCAGTCAACGGAGAAAGTGAGTTAAAGGAATAAATGAGAAAAAGAGTGAATGAACCAATTAATGTCAATGGAATGAGTGAGTGAATGTTCTTACAGAACCCTCTAGGTAGTAAGGAAGAAATTACTCAAAAGACAGGTCAGGGGTGTGATGTTTCTTTTATTGATACTACCTGCAAGTGATTTTTTTCAATCTTGTAAACAAGCTATATCACATCTAGAATGTCCATGTCCATTTACTAGGAAATAAGATGAAATTTTTTCCCCTTCAGCTTCAGTGTTTAGTTTCTTTGGGAGACCAATCATCAGAATTATGCATTTTTTACTCTTGTTTACTAAATTATCTCAGGAAAATCTAAGATTAAAAAAATAGTGAATAGTTATGTTGAAAATCATTTAGAAAGTGCACACTGTGGTTCTCTATTGAGCTGGTTCTTTTTAGTCAATATCTGAAAGTCTGAGCATTAACACCACACAAAATATATATTTGTCTTTGCTTTTTTTTTAATTAAAAAATCCTAGCTAGCCTAAATAGAAAAGACACAGGAAAAGTTGGAGAGAATTGTGCCTCAGAGGTTTGGAAGGAAGTTCTAAAAGTTGAGTAAAGAGTTTGCAGATGAAAGTTAAAAATGAAATGGAAAGAATAAGAGTGATCTTGGTCTGAGAAAACAGAGTAGGGAGAAACTGAAGATTTGAAAACAGTACTTGAGTGAAAAAGAAATTTGAGCACCTGTTAAAACGTGGTAAGATGGTTGAACCATTTTAATGAAGTGAATGGTGTCATGATAACAGTGCCTGCTGACCTGAACTGTTAGGCAAATGCTTATCTGTTTACTAGTAGCTTTAAATCTATTAATGTAAGTGACACAGACCTTTGCAGAATACAGTATTGTAGTTATCTTGTAATTGTATTTTTGAAAGCTTGCTAATTTAGTACCTGTTACTACCTTTAGAGGTTAAAAAAAAAAAAGAAAATATAATCTTGGAATTAGAATTATTAGAATAGTAGTCATTTTTCACATTATTTAATGCCTCTCTTGTTGTACATCAAGTTTGTTTGTTTTGTGGCTTTATATCTCCAGCCCACAGATAGAAAAATATCTGTTTCTATTAAAACTCAGTTAATGAGACTACTCAAATAATGCAATTAATCCTTTAAAATACCAACCTAAAAGGTCTAGTAGAGAATGGATGGAGTCTTGTAAATGTTCACCTCCAAAATCATCTTTTCTTTCTTTTTTATTACTTCTTCCGTTATGTTTTCTTCCTTCTTAGACACTGTCCCTTTCTCTTCTCCGCCCCCTGCCCCTTTTAAGTTAGAGAAATGGAAGGCAGGAGAGGAGGGTTTTTTCCCAGAAACAGCTCGGCAGCACACACTGGACATGTTCTTCCCCAGCACTTCACTCAGATGAGTAAGAGTTTCCAGCATCATTTTCATGATTCCTGTTTTTTAAAAAAACTGAAGCAGCATTGTGATTGACGCACTGTGTTCCAGCTGTAGAGCAGAGTGATTCAGTTATATGCATGTATATTTTTCAGATTGTTTTCCATTGTTTATTATGGAAAACAATTGTTTTCCATTATATATATATGTGACAAGATATTACGTGTAGTTCCCTGTGCTATACAGTAAATCCTTGTTGCTTATCTGCTTTATGTACAATAGTTTATATTTGCTAAGCCCAAACTCCTAACTGGCCCCTCCTCCTCTCCCTTTTCCCTCTGATACCTGGAAGCTTTTTGTTTTTTGAGGAGCCTCCATACTGTTTTGTGTAGTGGCTGCACCAACTTACATCCCCACCCACAGTGCAGGGGGTTTCCCTTCTCTTCAGCGTTTCTTATCTGTGGACTTTTTGATGATGGCCATTCTAACCAGTGTAAAGTGATACCTCATCATGGCATTTTTCATTATTCTTGAGATTAGATAAGTATTGATTTTTTTCCCAGAGTATTTACAATATAAGGATTAAAAAGCATGGTCCTTGCTCTACTTTATTATATATGAATAACAAAATAATAATATATTTAGAGTTGAACTACTCACCTCAGATAGTTATAGGTTATTGTAGAGTATAGATATATTTACATGGCTTTAAATAAAATTGGAATACTGAGGTTTCTTTTTTTTTTATTTCAGTGTGTGAAATCACCATTTTCTTTCACCCACATAAGAACTTTGTTGCTAAAGAAAGAATGTCTGAGGGAAACATTATTCCCGTTTCACACCTGAGTAGACAGGGACCCAGCAGTATCAGAGGGAACCCTAGACTCCAGGGCGCCCTTCCAGCATCCACTGCTTGTGCCAGGGCAAAGGAAGCGCCCGAGGGGGCCTCTCAGGGGTCACGTGTGGTCCCTC
Organism: Oryx dammah; assembly: GCF_014754425.2. Classification (NCBI taxonomy): domain Eukaryota; kingdom Metazoa; phylum Chordata; class Mammalia; order Artiodactyla; family Bovidae; genus Oryx; species Oryx dammah. The sequence goes on along the minus strand of NW_024070205.1, from coordinate 3,755,021 downwards.
CCCAGGCTCCCGGGTGCCTCTGCGTTCCCTATACCTGCTCTCGCCCGCCGCCTCCTGCCTCCGCCGGGCTCTGCTTCCCTGGGGGTGCCGCAGTTCGCTCAGAACACCTTCCGCCTGGTAGTGGCTCGGCCAGGTCACACTGAAGGGAAAGAGCGAGGGAATTTTGCAGAAGGGCAGGAATGATGTTTACATATCAGAATATGTGGAAACGACTACGTGTTTCAAATAAGGTATCAGAAATATTGATCCATAGCTGTGCTGAACAAGAAACAAAATTTTTTTACAGTGTGTTGTAATTTTACTGATGCTTCATTTCCCAAATGGTTATCCTTAGGGAAAGTACCAATTGAAAGCTTTAAAAACCATAACTGGTTTTTTGTTTCAAATAATTTATTTTCGGCTGTGTTGGGTCTTCATTGCACAGGCTGTTCTCTAGTTGCAATGGAGGCGACCCTCCAGGTGCAGTGCCTGGGCTTCTTGCTGCAGTTTCTCCTGTTGCAGAGCGCTGGGGCTCCGGAGTGCAGGCTGGGCAGCTGTGGTTTACGGGCCTAGTTGCTCCGCGGCTCGTGGGATCTTCCCGGGCCGGGGATCAAACCCACGTCTCCTGCATTGGCAGGCGGATTCTTTACCACTGAACCACCAGGGAAGCCCCATAACTGGTGTTTTAAGCAGGCACTTACAAGTAAATTCTTTTTATATGTAAAATTCAGAATATGCTTAAAGAGGCTTTTTAAGAAAGTTGCTTCATTAACAAAAAACATGACCTTTGTTTTAGCTTGGAAAAGAGCTGCTTTACGTAAATTTTTTTTAAGTGTCAGATACAGATTATTTTTGCATACTTTAAAATTTAAATCTTTTTATTCATTTGATCAGTCTAAATCATTCTATAAGAATATTTAAATGAGACACTATATGGCACAAATAACACTTGGAAGTACATCTGTTTTTGCAAGTATTTCTCTAGTTCTGATTATTATGTAATCCATGCTAAGTTATATGAGAGTATTTTACTTTATTTCTTAAAAAAGTTTTGAGTACTCCAGGTCTTAGTTGTGGTGTGCAGGATCTAGTTTCCTGACCAGGGATCAAACCTGGGCCTCCTGCCTGGGGATTGAGGTGGCACTGGGCCACAAGGAGAGTCCCGAGAATATTTCACTTTAAAATGTAGGAGGATATCTAATAATATTAAACATAATCTCTAACCATGCCATTATTTACTGAAGTTAATATTAATTACCTCAGACACTATTAGGAACATTTGATTTTCCTTCCTGAAAATGGTTTTAGGAAGTTTGATAACGCCCATCATTTATAATATCAGTTGACCTGGTCAACCTTCCTTCACTCAAAGTTGCCATGTAAGAGTAAATCTTTAAACTTTGAATGTTTCATTTTTGTTTAAAAAAATATACATATAAGCAGGTCCTTTGTTCACTTATGCTTCTGAAGCGACACTGGGGACTCACTCCTCTAAGACGAATCCAAAGCGGTGCCCTACATTTCACGCATCCTCTGGGATCCTGTGAAACCATTAACTTTCTGTAAGACGCTTCTGTAAGTTTTCAGAAGATGCTGAGTGACCTTTAGTTGCGGGCTGAAGCCATTGCGTCACCTCGCGAGGATTCTGTGTGGGAGGGCTTTCTCCCCTCTCGCCACCCCCCAAGTCAGTCACTGGTGACCCTTTGGCCTGCGCATCGAATCTGCCTCCTCCTTTTGTATAAACGTCTAAAGCGTCGACAGCCAGTGTGTGTTGATGCATTAGAGCCACTTTGGGGGGCTGCAGTGTGTCCTTGGCTTGATGGAAACGGGGTGTCCGGGAGGCGGATGCATCGTAATTGGTCCCAGAGGAACGGGAGTGGGGTCAGAGAGCAGCAGCGCCCGGAGCCCGGCTCTGTGTTCCTGTCGGGAGTCGTGTCCCGACCCAAGGCCAGGCTGCACGCAGCGCACTCGTCTTCCCATGACGCGGCTGAGCTCGATGCTTCATCACGCGTCCGTGGGGACCGTCAGCACTCCCCTTTTAATATCTCTGGTACCAACCTATATGCTTTGGTATTTCTTTAGAAACATATCGATCATAGCATTTTCTCTTTTTTATTGAAAATATTCATTTATTTCCATATGACTGATGACTTCATAATCCTTTAGAAATGTCAGAGAATTCATTTTATTTTTCCTTTATATGACTTTTCTCATTTAAATGTTTGTATTGCTTTTTAAATTTTCCTTAATCATCTGAATTAAAGTTTTTTCTTGTGATTTCGTAAAGACTCCTACAAATTCAGACCTTTACTTTTTACCTTATTTTTAGCTTGTTCTATAAAACATTTTGAAAACAACACAAAGTACATGTTTTTATAAACGTGTAAAGTAATGCAAATTCAACAGTTTTCTTGAGATAATGTAAACTATGAAATGTCTTTACTTACATGAAATGTTTTACTTATTCCTGTTTATTTTTATTAATCTAATATCCACTGATTTGGGAATTATTTCTACAAAGTAATAAATGGGAAGCTAATTCCCTCCATTCAAACACAAAATTTCTTTGAGCAAGTGGTTGCCTGACAATATTATGAGAAATTAAAGCCTGACATGTAGGAATATACATAAAAATTTTTAAAGTGATTATATGAACAGATGTCTTCGTCAACCATACTTAATAATGTAGTACTTAGAATCATGTCAAAAGGTTGGATAGTCGTTCAGGATTTTTAAAGTAATTTTTTGCAGAGGTTTGCAGGAAGAGAAAGTTTTTGGTTTTTTTTTTTTTTTTTTTTTTCCAAATGTAAGACTAACACAGAGAGCTCACTAAGATGATTATTCCTTTTTGATTATGTAATATCTGTCTGATAGACACTTGGAGGCTTTTTTTTTTTTTTTTTTTGCTGCATCATGTCACCATGTAAATTCCTAACCTGGTATAAAAAAATGGTTCCATGTGAAAATTCAAGTACATTTTCTCTGGAGGTAGTCACTGTCACTTTAATGAATGAGGTCACTCTAGTCAGAATATGAATCTGAACAGTTTTGTGTCTTGTAAGGCCCTTATCTGGATGTTGGGCAGAACCCTAGAGAAGACTTTTTGGTCTGTTTTTAGATCGGAGCTGGCTGTGAACTGTGAGGGCGACCCATTCACCTTAGGAACCAGATGAACCGGCGTCAGAGCTGGCGTCTTTTGAGAGTCAGACCACCTGTTGTCTTCGTTGCTCAGCCTCTCATTCACGTCTGACTCTTTGCGACCCCATGGACTGCAGCACGCCAGGCTTCCTGGTCTTTCACCGTTTCCTGGAGCTTGCTCAAGCTCATGTCCACTGAGTCAGTGATGCCATCCTACCTGCCTGCCTTTGCGTGTTAGGTCACCCACCTTTGTGCACAAGTGGCTGTGAGGGAACCTGCAGACCAGGTGGGGCTTTCCCTGGGGTAGGAGAGCAGTAGTTTTAAAAGCCAGGTGTCTGAAACCAGGCCGATTCAGTTCCCCTCCGGGCTGGGCGCCTTACCGCCTCTGTGGCCTTGGGATGCCACCCCCTGCACCCTGCAGAGAGCTTCTGAGCTGGATCCAGCTTTGAGAAAGGGCAGAACTAAATCAGCAACAGCTTTCAGGAAATGGTCCTCTCTCTGCATTGGCACCGGAAGCAACTTCAAAGCCCCAGAGTTACCTCTTGGCACATGGAGATGCCTTTTATCTGAACATGTTCAGGAGATGGGGTTCCAGATGTCCCCTGGAAACTTAGAAATAACTGCCAATTCCTAGGAGCACCTCCATCTCAGCAGTGTAGCTTCCAGACTGTCCTCTGGCTGCAGAAAGTGCGCCCGGAGCACTGAGTGAGGCAGCCTGCCACGTTCAGCTGTTTAACAATTAAAGGCTGGGGGCTGTCAAGCAAAGGGAAGAGTTTTTCCTCATCTTCTAATTAATGACTGCTTGACTCCGACTGTCATCTCTGAATACCATGCTTGTATTCTGCTGTGTGAGCAACTGGTTTACCCTTGTCTCCATCGTGTCAGAAGCACACGTAACTCTCCCATGTCACAGAGATGCTGTCCTTCCATATACATTACGAGAAGGGTGAGCGGTGACCTCGCTTGCAGAGCTTAAAATTGTTACTTGGCGTGACAAGAGACTATGCATGTATCGAAGTGAATTTTGCATTTTTAAAAAGCAAATTATTAAATTATTAATGGCCGTTTGAAACATAAGAGTAGTAAGTTATCTGTTGTTTTTTTTTTTTTCCCATTTCCTTTGCCAAAAGACTATTGAAACTGGCTCCCCCCACCCCCGGCCTCAGCTGGGTTAATATGTCTACTGAAATGTGTCTTTAGAATAACCAATAGTTATCAAATATCAGAGAAACATCCCTCAAACTAAGAATACGGGCCTGGGTAAATCTTCCATAACATGCTTACAGTCCACCTTTTTTCAGAAAGGATTTGAGCTGACTTACAATAGAAGACACAGGTTAGCGGTTATTAATGCAGAAACAGAAGTCAAGTTCAGAACCAAGGGGAGAAGGGCATGTAAACACACCTTCCCTCTCGGCCAGCAGAGTGGCTGCAGCACGTCTGCCTGGTTTCGAAGGAAACAGAAGCAGACCATGTTTTTAAGGACGAAAGTGTACCTTCTCTGTCCCTCAGAGAAGATGGAGTTTTCGCCTGCTGAATTATGATGGGAATATCACCTGTAAGGGTCTGTGAGTAATGTACCCAGCATTGGCTTATCCCAAGTTACTAGGATGAATGGGGCTTCCCTAGTGGCTCAGCAGTTAAGAACCTGCCTGCCAGTACAAGAGACACAGATTCAATTCCTGGGTCGGGAAGACCCCTGGAGGAGGAAATGGCAACGCGCTTCAGTATTCTTGCCTGGGAAATCCCATGGACAGAGGAGCCTGGCAGGCTAAAGTCCATGGGGGTCACAGAGTCAGACACAACTGAGTTGACTAAACAGCAGCATAAGGATGAACGCTGTTTCTTACTGAGCCTTCCCTAAACGCCCATACTCTTAACAGGTTTGACAGGAGCTCTGTATCATACCTCTCAATACTCAGATTCATATTTTTGAATATTCAAACTTTTGAATATTCACTCCACCATTGTGTATCCCTTGACAAGGACCTGTGGTGATAGGTTCTGTTCTGCTGCTTCAAACAGCAAGGCAGGCGGACACCTTTGATCGAAGCTGAAGCGTCTCACCACTCTGCTCACCTGCTGGAAGTCAGACTAGCCTCCCAGTACCTGCATGAAGCCCTGAGATGTTAGTGTCTCTCCTCTGGGCACCAGTTCTCAGCCCCCAGCATCCACCACTTTCTCTCAGAACCCAGAAACTCGTCTCTTAAGTGGAACTCAGATACACCTTAACCCAGTGGCATCCCTTTCTGGTGATCATGATTTGAAATTACACAGTGATTGTCTGTAATCTTGGCTGCTTTCTCCTTGTGGCAGAAACAAGTGAGGGCCAAGCATCTGCTACAGTCAGTTGGAAAGTAAACCCTATTCCAAATTATTAGGCAGGAAAAGTAAGGTTTCTTGACCAGCCTGAAGGGTGTGGCACTTTTATTCAATCAAAAAACGGCTATTGCATCTGCTTGGATCCTGGTTAAATAGAATGAATGTGGGTACCACAGTTATCCTTTCTGCTCCTTTTATCATTTTTATCTCTGAACAAAATTTCTGACCACTAGGTAACCTGTTAGAAAACAGTCTTTTTATATGTACGTATCAGTAAAAATACTTTTCCTCCTGTCTTCTATTGTGTGTATAACTGAATGTATTTGTTTTTATTTTAATGGGTAAAATGCCAACAACCTTTCTGATTCAGATCACTATAACACAAAGGCTTGTGTGCAGCCACACCCCTTCAGGATGTTGAATGCTGTCTCCTGTGCCACTGCAGAGAACAGACCATGAAATCCTTGGACCCTCCCAGTAGGTCTGCCGTTATCATTGGCATCTTTGAACTCCCAGAAGTGAAGCTGCTTGGTGAAGCTTCATTCTGATAGAATCACATCACCTGAGGATTAGCGCTAGAAGAATCCTTATGGGTCCTCTACTCCAGCCTCTGTCCTGAATCGATGAAGAAACAGACATCTCCCGACAGTGCCTTGAGCCAGCAGGTGTCCACAGGCTCCTCCCTTTCCATCCCCTGGGGGCCTCCTTACACACACCTTCTTTCCAGCTGACTGTTCTCACTGGCGGTGGGCTTCTCCGCTGTTAACACACTCAGCCCACAGATTTTAGCATTAGTTTCTTTTTCCTCCAGATGAAAAAATCTTGGTGGAAGTTGAAAACTCTGTAATTTGATAATTTAAATTATCAAGCAAACAGTAACTTGATAATTTAACTATGTGCCACCATGGTGAGAAAGAGTAATGCAAGTTTTCAGAGTTCTGAGTAATTTACAAGGAAGGAAGGAAGGGTTAGTCGCCCAGTCGTGCCCGACTCTTTGCGACCCCATGGACTGCAGCCCACCAGACTCTTCTGTCCATGAGATTTTCCAGGCAAGGATACTGGAGTGGGTTGCCATTTCCTTCTCCAGGGTATCATCCAGACCCAGGGATCGAACCCGTATCTCCTGTACTGCAGGCAGATTCTTTACCGACTGAGCTAATAGTCCTTTTTTGACAAAGACATACTTAAATGCTAGGGCTTCCTTCCATACTTAAATGCAGATGGTAAAGAATCCACTTGCCAATGCAGGAGACCAGGGTTCAATCCCTGGGTCGGGAAGATCCCCTGGAGGAAGGCATGGCAACCCACTCCTGTATTCTTGCCTGGAGAATCCCCATGGACAGAGGAGCCTGGCGGGCTGCAGTTCATGGGGTCACAAAGAGTCGGACAGGACTGAGTGACTAAGCCGAGCACAGAGCGTGAAGGCTGGGGAGTCTGGCCTTTCTCCTCTTGATGTCACTCGTCCTCTGAACGGCCCGATGGTGAAGACATGTGGCTCCATGAATTGTAGCAATTAGAATTAAGAATGAAGTGCCCTATTCTTCAGTCATTGGCTCTAGGGTCAGATGGAAGGATATTTTCTTAGTTTATCGAAATATACTTTTTTCTGTGACGTAAGTAAGTAAACCTCAGCCCTCTCATCTGTAACATGAGGACACAGGTGTGCCTTCATACAGTTGAGAGAGCACTATTTGTTACTTACCTTGCTTATAATTTATTATTGTTAGTTTGAAGGAGTGCTTTTACTATAATAAAAAACATTTGTATAAATTCAGATACACAATAAGCTGGTTATTACAATTTAAACTTACAATGAACACTGTTGTAGTAAATTCTAGATCAAACAATGTGTTGAGATCTATAGTCATTAATAACTCAGAGACATGGAGTTTAAAACTTCCTGTCTCCTGTGACTGCCATCCTCCGATCAGACTTTTCTGAAAGATTATCAGGTCACTAGAAAGCCACTAGATGGTAGAAAACACTCTTTGCTTGACCCGAACACTCACCAGTGAATATGCTTCTTAGAGCCTTCAACTAACTAAAGTCACAGACAGTGGTCACACATATTTCCAGCCAAACATTTAGCAGCACACGTGCACTCCTGGTAAACCCAGAGCTGTGCAAAGCGTGTTCCTATACCTCACCGCCCGGAGTGGTTCCTGAAGCAGGTTGTGTTTTCTTCTCCGCAGCTGCGACAGCTGGTGAACACGTGCATCAACCCAGACCCGGAGAAGCGGCCAGACATCACCTATGTGTACGATGTGGCGAAGCGGATGCACGCCTGCACCGCCAGCGCCTGAGCGCGGCCGGCAGAGCGCGCCGCTCGAGTGTTCTTGAGCAAAGTGCACTTCCTCCTCCTGGGTGTTAAGAGAGTCCTACTTCAGAGCTAACGTGCTTTGAATCCTTAACCAGTTTTCATGTAAGCTTCATTTTGTACCAATTTAAGTCACCTTCTCGCAAACCCCAATGACTTTGGAATAGTCAGATTGCATGTTAGGAGAGCAGAGTGGTTCTTAATGGCAAAAGAATTTTTAGAACGATTTCTAGTCTTTGTGCTGATCAGTCGTGTTCAGGTAAGCTCTCAGTGCCAGACACCGGCGACCTGGCTTGGCCCCATCAGGACAGACACGCAAGCCCGAGGACAGTATCTGAACACGTACCTTGTGTGCTTTCCCGTCACGTGTGGACATCTGAGATGAACACAAGTGTGAACTTTTGTGACTTTTATTTTTAGAGGTTTGAAGTATGTGTTTTAGTTCTTAGCATTGTAACTTTCAAATAGAATTCTTAAAGCTAAATATACACAGGAACTACATTTTTGTTCATGAACTATTTGAGAAATTTAAAATCCTTAGCTTAAACACTCAAAATGCAACTATTAAATGTGAAAAGATTTGGGGACAAAAATGTGAGTCAGACACTGAAGAGTTTTTTGCTTTGTTTTAGTTTCTTTGATGTTCTCCTTGCATTAAAATGGTATAAATGAATCCATTTAAAAAGTGGTTAAGGATTCGTTTGGCTGGCTAGTGTGATAGTAATTTTCAAAGTTGCACACTGCCCAAGGCTTTTTTGTGTGTTCTTGCTATTTGTACATTTGAAGACTATTATTTGAATAATCCTGCAGTACTATACTTCAGTTCCTTTATGAATTTAAATGCTCTACTCATGATCGTGCACTATAGTATATAGCATATGTTTTTATTCATAGAGTTTATTGAAATTCTGATTGGTCCCCTTCTGAAAGTTTTTTTTATATTCTTCAAGTTACTTTCCTATTTATATTGTACATGAGTTTTATCCACTAATGTTTCAGATGTTCTGACAACATTATAGCCTTAAAAGAATATTTGGTATGCCAACACTTTTCCTGGAAGGAAAACATTTTTTTAACTTGTTAAAATTTGGGCTACCCCGTGTGTGTGCCCTGTCTTGTTAGAAAGGAAGAGGGGTGTGTGTTGTCCTGTGCCTGTGAATGCTGATGCCATTTCAGTTCATCCAAAAAGGTTGCAGTTTTAGGATATGTTTAAAGAAGTGAAAACTAGCCACACCGCAGCCGGAAGTTTTATGAGCTAAACATTTCTGTTGAGAAGCTTCTAGCCAAGTACTGTATTCATGCCCGCAGCTGCCCAAGGTGGTGTAGTTTACAGGAGCAGGCAGCTTTCAGTACCTGCCGTCATGGAGACGTTTGCCCTGGATGCCTCCGTGTTATCGGTGACCCACTCCCACACAGCCACATAAGGACCACAAGGCCACGGTCCCATCACCACCTAAGGACCCCGTGCCGCCCCAGAACCTGCCCAGTAACCCTGCCAATGGGAACCCCTCATGCTCAAAGAGTGCCTGCCCTCAGCCCGTATAGCTGCTGGTTTAGTTTTTCCCCTAGAAGTATTTTTCTTACAATCATTTGAATACTTTCATTTGTAAACATTTAAAATGTACAAAGTGTAGACGTCTTGTTTTTCTAAATTTAATCAGCTACAATATCAGTTCTGAATTAGGGTGATTTATCCCAGTGCAGGCGGGGGAGAGCTGGTGGCTCTACAGCCCAGGCTGCAGGGACGCCCCGGGCCCCTGGCGTCCCCACGCGCGTCTCCAGAGTAGAATCGTCTCTGTTGACCTTAGTGTCCTGTTCATTTTAATGTAATATGACTGATGGAGATGAGATGTCCTCTACTTGGAACAAATATGCTCCTTGTTCTTGCAAAAAGCCATCTAAAAGCCATTAGCTGGACCCCCTCACAGGACTTCTAAGCAGAGATTTAAACTTTTAAGTGACCCTATCTGCTATAAGGAAATTGGGAAGAATTTAATGGTCAGGGGAATACATTATTGTTTTCTACATGTGGAAACTTTCTGTCTTGGATATTTTATCTTTTTTTTTTTTTTTAATCTCAGTGTTCACGTTTTTCTGGAAGAAACTACTGTGCACAAAACAAATTTTAATTCTGAATATTTCAAAGAATTGTGAAGACGAGAAGTTTTAATGTTTTATAATCACCTATGAAATGTTCTCTTTGTATTTCTGTTTATAAGTAAATTTTGTATTGATTAAATAAAACATTTGACTTGAAATGAGGAACAGTAAAATGAAAGGTACATCTGATTTCTAACTCTTATTCAGACTTTGGTACCAGTTCCCCAGGGCACAAGGTGGGGTGACCTTGGTCCGTGTGCCGATGCCTAGGAATGGTGGACGAAGGGTATCCCTGTATACATAAAGTGCTCAGCAGTGTGCACTGATGGTGAGTTCAGTGAGCTGTGATGGCCACTCCGTGACCCTTACCATCCTGCATGGTCTCTATTACAAAACACCCTGCTTGTATCCGTATACACTGCAGGTGTTGCTGTTAACATTTGCATATTTATTTTAACCAAAATGTTATTCATATTAAATGTTTTTTCTTTAAAATGAATGTATTATGTTTATATCCCACCAATGAATAATTATCTTATGCCTCATATTTCAATAGTACTGTAATATGAACTTTTGTGAAATACTTTTATTTTGTTATGCTTCAAAAACACATACTAAAAAGACTCTGTTGTTAGCTTTGAAAATTGTATAATATCCTAATATAAATAAAAGTATAAAACTAAAAATAAGTATAATAAGTTTTTCAGGTTATCTGTGATTCTCCCCCCAACCCCACTAAATTCTACCACTGTTTATTTCACTCAACAGTCAACCTACAGAAACAGTTCTTAATTCGTTTCCATGAATTATTTCTTTATCCTTTTGGAGATGGCTAAATATTGAAACAGTTGGGGGGGTGACCATGGTGGGCCGACAGACCCTAAGAGGGAAGTCTTTAAATATGCATTAAACTAAGGCACAACTTCACAGGTCCCTCTTCTCTTTGATACATCATTTGCTGTCTTTGAATAAGAAAAATTTCTTGAAACTCTAAAGTGTCTAAAATTCAGGCAACAGATTCTATTCCTGTCACTGTAATATACCCCTACTGATAGTACAGATGGTTTGAATGTTCTTTTCACATAATAAGTGACAGTTGCTGCCATGCCTGGAAACTCTGAGGCTGAAAGATCTTAATGGGATACAGTCTGCTGGGCTGGTGGTAGAGTGATCCTTACACGTCAGGATCACATTCCAAACGGGTGAGGAAGAGCTTTATAACCTAGGACCTTTAGTGAGGAACTTGTAGTCCCACTGTGTGTGTGCATGATCATAAGTCACAGGAAATTTTAGGTTCAAGATAGTGTGGGACTAGTTGAAGTTTTATTTCAGAGTATGTTGACTAGAAAAGCCAGTACCAGCCATAGATGTTTAAACGTGTCATTAGTTGGTATAGCTATCTTTACCAAACCAATACAGTAACTTTCAAGTCAAAATGATGACATAGGGACAAAGATTACCATCACAAAACCTTATCAGAAAATACCCACGGGGGGGATTTCCCTGGTGGTCCAGTGATTAGGCACCACCTGCCAATGCAGGGGACACAGGTTCTTTACGTGGGTCGGGAAGACTCCACCCCTCCAGACAGCTAGACCCGTGCGCCACCACTAAGGAACCCGGGTGCTGCAACTGCCGGAGTCCGTGCACCCAGAGTCTGTGCTCCCCAACAAGAGAAGCACCATGGAGAAGCTCACGGACAACCCCCTCGCCGCAACGAGAGAAAGCCCGTGCAGCAGCAGTGGCCTAGCACAGCCGAAAACGAATAAGTACAGTCATGTAAGGAAAAGTCCACGGGGCCTTCCCTGGTGGTCCAGTGGTTAAGACTCTGTGCTCCCGGAGCAAGGAGCCCAGGGTCGATCCCTGGTCAGTGAATCTGATCCCACACGACACGGCTGAAGACCCCACATGTGGCAACAAAGATCTGGCGCAGTGAGACTTTCAAAAATATCCACAGAGATGTTGCATTATCTGTTTCTAATTACATGTGAATTCCTGGTACAATTAATTCCTGGAATGATTTTTCAGAGAAAGATGTGAACATCTGTGAAGTTTATTTTTAATTGAGAGGTTTATCTGAGCTTCTTTTCGGTCTTCCACACCCATTTCACTCTTCACCGGAGTCTCTAAATCTACTTTTAATCCTTAAGAGAAAAATGAAAAAGAAAGTGAAAGTTCACATTTGTAACCAGGGGTTTTTAAGTAAATTATTTTCACTGCGAGTATTACAATGTCTAGAAAGTAATTTCTTTTTTATTCTTTCCAGAAGCATAATCCTGTTCATACATTATTTCTCTAATCCTCACTTTCTCAAGTATAAAGTAGGGATATAAATTGCTAGTCCTACAAGAGAGTTAAACTGCAGTGCGTTTAATGAGGGCCGGAGCGCAGTGCCTGGTACCTAGTGATTCCTGCTAAAAGGAGCTGCTGTGACACCATATTCATCTTTTCTGGCTGCAATCTTCACCTACTTTTGCCAGTTCTGTCTCTCCTAGGCCTATGGGACGGGTGTTTCAAGGGTCTCAAGCTCTCTCTCACCTTCAGGCCAGTGCAGCTTAAAAGCTCTCCCCTCCTACCCCAAGGAAACCCAGAAATCGGCCATGGTGGTCACTCAGTCGTGTCTGGTGTCTGACTCTGCTGTCCCACAGACTGTATGTAGCCCACCAGTCTCCTCTGTCCATGACATTCTCCAGACAAGAATACCAGAGTGGGTTGCCATTCCCTTCTCCAGGGAATCTTCACGACCAGGGGTCAAACCCGAGTCTCCTGCATTAGAGGCGGATTCTATCATCTGAGCCCCCAGGGAAGCCCAGACTTCCTGTTTCCACCTGGAGATGCACACGTGGCATCCCACACACTGCTTTGGTGCTGACCCCACTGCAGCCAAATGGTTACTTGTGTGACTTGTTTACTTGCGGTCTCCTGCTGGACCCTGAGCTCCAGGAGGACAGATGTTCCTGTGTTGTTCAGGGTGGTGCTGTGCCCCCCCCGGACAGCCCCCCTGCCATGGTGTATAGTGAAGTGAAAGTTGCTCAGTCGTGTAGGACTCTTTGCGACCCGTGGACTTGTACAGTCCATGGAATTCTCCAGGCCAGAACACTGGAGTGGGTAGCCTTTCCCTTCTTCAGGGGAACTTTCCAACCCAGGGATTGAAACCAGGTCTCCCTCATTGCAGGTGGATTCTTTACTGTCCGAGCCACCGGGAAAGCCCAAGAATACTGGGGTGGGTAGCCTACCCCTTCTCCAGGGGATCTTCCTGACCCAGGAATCAAACCAGGGTCTCCTGCATTGCAGGTGGATTCTTTACCAGCTGAGGACGCAGGGAAGCCCTATGAATTAACAGTCCATGGCAAAAGAGATCAGTCAATACACAGGAAAACTGACGACATCAGGTGCCTGAGAAGATGCAGAAAAGGCGCCCTTCTGCTTGCTGTTGGCAGTGTGAACGGTGATCATTTTTTACAAGTTGGACGGCAAGGAGATCCAACCAGTCCATCCTAAAGGAGATCAGTCCTGGGTGTTCATTGGAAGGACTGATGCTGAAGCTGAAACTCCAATACTTTGGCCACCTGACGCGAAGAGCTGACTCATTGGAACGGACCCTGATGCTGGGAAAGATTGAGGGCAGGAGGAGAAGGGGACAACAGAGAATGAGATGGTTGGATGGCATCACCGACTCAATGGACATGAGTTTGGGTGGACTCTGGGAGTTGGTGATGGACAGGGAGGCCTGGCGTGCTGTGTGTGGTTCATGGGGTCATAAAGAGTCAGACACTACTGAGCGACTGAACTGAATCTGGATAGATGGCAGAGTAGAAGGACCTTGAGCTCACCTCCTCATTCCAAGATCACACCTAACTGCTGAACAAACATGGATTAAAAAGATCAGAACCTACCAAAAAAGATATTCTATAAAGACATGGTGAAGGAACCGCAAGCCATCCCACCGGCTTGACTGCAGGAGTTTCACAGGACAGGGAGAACAGACTCCACTCTTAAAGGAGGTACTGGGACCAGAGCAAAGCAGTGACTTCATAGGCGTCTGCTCCAGACATATCTGCTGGTGTCGGAGGGTCTCCTAGGGAGGCAGGGGGAAGCTGTGGCTCTCCCTGGGGTCCCAAAAGCTTGGGTGGCCATATAAGGGAGGGGTTATCTACTCAGACTCATACTGGAGGCAGACATTTTGCCTGTGTCCAGAGCAACAAGATCTGGTCCCACCCAACAGCCAGGGACCAGGCTCTGAAACAGCCTCACCCATGAGGGGCCAACACCAGAAACAAGAAACCTTGTTGAGTTTGGGGTTAGCACATGCAAACTCTTAACAATGGGAGGAAGAAGGTCGAGCTGTAAAGCACAGGGAAATGTATTCAATGCTCTGTGATAAACCATAATGGAAAAGAAAATGAAAAGAATGGACAGACAAACAGATGTGTAACTGAATCACTTTGCTACACAGCAGAAGTAACACAACCTTGTAAATGAGCTATATGTCAATTAAATCAATAAAAAAATAAATCCCTAGAGACAAATGAAAACAAAAACAGTGACTCAAAACCTATGGGATGCAGCAAAAGCTGTTCTAAGAAGTTTTTCAGTGATACAAGCTAAGGAGAAAAATCTCAAACAACGTAACCTTAGACCTAGTGTAACTAGAGAAAAATTTACAAACAAAACCCAGTTAGTAGAAGGAAAGAAATCATAATGATCAGAACAGAAATAAATAGAGTCTTAAAACAACAAAGAAAAGATCAGTGAAACTAAAGCCAGGTGCTTTGAAAAGATAAACAATATTTGTAATCCTTGGCCAGGCTTATAGGGAAAAAAAGGGAGAGGGCCCAAATCAAATGTTAAACACAACTGACACCATGAAAATAACAAAGGAGCCTAAGAGACCACTATGAGCAAATATTTGCCAATAAAATGGACAATCTAGAGAAAACTAATGAATTTTTACAATGGTACAATCTCCTAAAACTGAACCAGGAAGAACTGGAATATATGAACTGGCGAACTACAATTTCTGAAATTGAATCAGTAATTTAAAAAGTTTCAACAAACAAAAATCCAGGACTAGATGGCTTCACAGGGAATTTCTACCATACATTTAGAGAACAGCTAACATCTATCCTTCTGCAAATCTTTCAAAAAATTGCAGAGGAAGGAGCACTTCCATTCTGTGAGGCCACCAGTAAGTACCCTGATACCAAAACCCAAAGGGATCACATACAAAGAAGAAAATTACAGACCCATATCACTGATGAATATAGATGCCAAAATCATTAACCCAGTATTAGCAACAGATTGCAACAGCACATTAGAAGGATCATACAACAGGATCAAGTGGGATTTATTAAGTAGGATTTATCTCAGGGATGCAAGGAGTTTTCAATATGCACAAATCAGTGTGATACACACATTAACAAACTGAAGAATAAAAACCATATGATCCACTCAACAGATGAAAGTTTTTGACAAAATTCAACACCTATTTATAATGAAACTTTTTTCACTCTCTTTCACCCTCATTAAGAGGTTCTTAAACTCGACATTGGCTTAAAACTCAGCATTCAAAAAATGAAGATCAGGGCATCCAGTCCCATCACTTCATGGTAAATGGATGGGGAAAAAAGAAACAGTGACAGATTTTACTTCATTAGGCCCCAAATCACTGCAGATGGTGACTGCAGCCATGAGGTTAAAAGACGCTTGCTCCTTGGAAGAAAAGCTGTGACAAACCTAGACAGCCTAGGCAAACTGAGATAAACCTAAAAAACAGAGACATCACTTTGCCAACAAAAGCTATCTAGTCAAAGCTATGGTTTTTCCAGTAGTCATGTAGGGATGTGAGAGTTGGA
The DNA here is from genome assembly GCF_014754425.2 of Oryx dammah. Lineage (NCBI taxonomy): Eukaryota > Metazoa > Chordata > Mammalia > Artiodactyla > Bovidae > Oryx > Oryx dammah. The sequence continues at coordinate 3,739,310 of NW_024070205.1, read as the reverse complement.
CCCTAAGGAAGGCTCAGCACTGAAAAACTAACTTTCAAATTGTGGCATTGGAGAAGATTCTTGAGAGTCCCTTGGACAGCAAGGAGATCAAACAAGTTAATCCTACAGGAAATCAATCCTGAATGTCCATTGGAAGGATTGATGCTGAAGCTGAAGCTCCAATACTTTGGCCACCTGATCAGAGAGCTGACTCATTGGAAAAGACCCTGATGTTGGGAGGGATTGGGGGCAGGAGGAGAAGGGGACAGCAGAGGATGAGATGGTTGGATGGATCGCCGACTCAATGGACACGAGTTTGAGCAAACTCAGGGAGATGGTGAAGGACAGGGAAGCCTGGCATGTTGCAGTCCATGGGGTCACAAAGAGTCAGACACGACTTAGGGGTGAAAAACAACATAATAAAAACTCCCCAGAAACATATGAAAAACCTATCACTACCTGATATGTAATGGTGAAAAGCTGAATCACTTTTATTTAACACAGTCCTAGCCATGGAAATCTCCAGTACTTTGGGCACCTCATATGAAGAGTTGACTCATTAGAAAAGACTCTGATGCTGGGAGGGATTGGGGGCAGGAGGAGAAGGGGACGACAGAGGATGAGATGGCTGGATGGCATCACCGACTCGATGAACATGAGTTTGAGTGAACTCCGGGAGTTGGTGATGGACAGGGAGGCCTGGTGTGCTGCGATTCATGGAGTCACAAAGAGTCGGACACGACTGAGCAACTGAACTGAACTGAGCCATGGAAATCAGAGGAAAAAACCAAAATGAATCTAAATTAGAAAAGGAGTAAAACTGTGCAGGTTTGCAGAGGATGTGATTCTACACATAAAAGTCCTGAGGATGCTACCAGGAAACTGAAAGAGCTCATCAGGGAATCCGGTACAAAACCAACACACAGAGATCTTGCACTTTTGTACACAAACAATGCAAGAGGAAAAAGAGAAATTAAAGAAACAATCCTATTTACCATCACAACTAAAATTAAAGAAAAGCCATATACAGGTCCACAGTTACCATCATCCTCTGGTGAAAAGCTGAAAGAATTTTCTCTAGGATGCTGAACAACAGGGTCATGAATGTGCCCCTTCTCACCCTTTTATATAATGTAGGTTTGGAAGTCCTTGCCACAGAAACAGAAGAGAACAAAATCCACATTGCACAGGAAGAAGCAACCCTGTCGGTGCTTGCAGATGACATGTTATGATGCCCTGAATGTCTAAAGAGGTGAACAATAAACTGTTAGAACTCATCTATGAATGCAGTAAGGGCTTCCCTGGTGCCTCAGGGTGAAGAATCTGTCTGCCAACACAGGAGATGTGGGTTCAATCCTTGAGTCAGAAGATCCCTTGGAGAAGGAAATGACTACCCACCCCAGTATTCTTACCTGGAAAATCCCATGGACAGAGGAGCCTGGCGGGCTACTGTCCACAGGGTCACAAAGAGTTGGGCAGCAGTTAGTGACTAAACAACAACATCAATTCAGTAAACTAGGAGGACACAAAATTACTACTGAGAAATTTGCTGCATTTCCATACACTAATAATGAGAGAGCCTAAGGAGAAACTCAGGAAATGATCCCATTTACCATCACATCAAATAGAAGAAAATATTCTAGGACTAAGCCTACTTGAGGAGGCAGAAGTCCTCTACTCTGAAAACTATAAGATGCTGATGAAAGAAATCAAAGCCCACACACAGATGGAAAGAATGACTTGTTCTTGGATGTAAAGACTCAACATTAAAAAAAAAATCAACATTGTTGAAATGCCCACAATACTCAGAGGACTACAGATTCAATGCAATCCCTATCAAATGACCAGTGGCATTTTTCACAGAACTAGAATATAAAAAATTTAAATTTGTATGGAAACATAAAAGACCCTGAATAACCAAAGCAATCTTTGGAAAGAAGAATGGAGCTGGAGAAATCATGGTCCCTGTCTTCAGACTAGACTACCAGCATACAGTATTCAAAACCACGATGGTGTGATCACTCACCTTTAGCAAGACAGCCTGGAGTGTGAAGTCAAGTGGGCCTTAGGAAGATGAACAAAGCTAGTGGAGGTGATGGAATTCCAGCTGAACTATTTCAAACCCTAAAAGATGATGCTGTTAAAGTGCTGGATTCAATATGCCAACAAATTTGGAAAACTCAGCAGTGGCCACAGGACTGGAAAAGATCAGTTTTCATTCCAATCCCAAAGAAAGGCAATGCCAAAGAATGCTCGAACTACCACACAATTGTGCTCATTTCGCTTGGTAGAAACGCAGTGCTCAAAATCCTTCAAGCTAAGCTTCAACAGTACGTGAACTGAGAACTTCCAGATGTTCAAGCTGGATTTAGAAAAGGTAGAGGAACCAGAGATCAAATTGCCAACATCCACTGGATCACAGAAAAAGCAGGGGAATTCCAAAAAAAACTTCTGCTTCACTGACTACATAAAAGCCTTTATGTGGGTCACAACAAACTGTGGAATATTCTTAAAGAGACAGGAATACCAGACCACCTGAGTTGCCTCCTGAGAAACCTGTATTTAGGCCAAGAAGCAACAGTTAGAACTGGACATGGAACCATGGACTGATTCAAAATTGGAAAAGGAGTATGTCAATCCTCTATATTTTCACCCTGCTTATTTAACTTATATGCAGAGTGAATCATGAGAAATGCTGGGCTAGATGAAGCACAAGCTGGAATCAAGATTGCCGGGAGAAATAGCAATAACCTCAGATATGCAAGTGAAGAGGAACCAAAGAGCCTCTTGACGAAAGTGAGAGTGAAAGAAAATGAAAGTCACTGAGTCGTGTCCAGCTCTTTGCAACCTCATGGAATAGTCCATGGAGTTCTCCAGGCCAGAATACTGGAGTGGGTAGCTTCTCCAGGGGATCTTCCCAACCCAGGGATCAAATCTAGGTCTCCCACATTGCAGGCAGATTCTTCACCTGAACCACCAGGGAAGCATCTAGAGAAGAGATTGGTGGTTGGCAGGGAGAGGGGAAGCAGAGGAGAGTTAGATTGGGAGTTTGGGGTTGGCAGATTCAAATTATTAATACACAATGTGGATTAAAAAACAAGGTCCTGGAGAAAAGGGAACCTTCCTACACTGTTGCTGGAAATGTAAATTGGTACAGCTACTGTGAAATGTTAGTTGCTCAGTCGTAGCCCCCCAGGTTCCTCTGTCCGTGGAATTCTCCAGGCAAGAATACTGGAGTGGGTTGCCAGTCCCTTCTCCAGGGGGTCCTGGCCCAGGGATCGTACCTGTGTCTCCCACACTGTGGGCAGATTCTTCACCATCTGAGCCACCAGGGAAGCACTAGCATATGATTTATCTAGTGTATAATTCAGCGATTCCACTCCAGGGCTGTATCCAGAGAAATACTTGGTTTGAAACACACCCCCCCCCGATGTTCACTGCAGAACTCAGTAGCCAGGACATGGAAGGAATCTAAATTCCATCAAGAGAAATGGATGAAAATACGGTACATATATACAATGGAGTATTACTCGGCCATAAAAAAGAATGAAGTGATGCCATTTGCAGCAGCATGGATAGACCTAGAGATTGTCATACTGAGTGAAATAATTCAGGCAGAGAAAAATATCATATGAGATTGCTTATTTGTGGAATCTAAAACAGTGGTGAACTTATTTACAAAAACTTATTTAAATGAACTTATTTACAAAATAGCATAGTCTCAAATGTGCTTACCAGGGGCAATGGGTGGCAAAGAGGAATAGATGGGGAGTTTGGGACAAACACATACATACTGCTGTATTTACAATAAAGAAGGACCTACTGTATCACACAGGGATCTCTGCTCAATATTTGGTAATAACCTAAATGGGAAAGAATTTGAAAAAAATAGATACATGTATATGTATAATTGAATCACTCTGCTGTATGCCTGCACTAACGTTGTTACTCAATTATACTCAAAAATTAAAGATTTTAAAATTTAAATTAAAAATTGATTTAATTTTTAGAAAGGAACAAGGTCTTATTGTATGCCAGATGGAACTATATTCAACATTCTATAATTAACCATTATGAAAAAAAATTAAAATGAATGCATGGATTATAGATCTTAATGGTCAGAGCTGAAATAAATTGAGCCTTTAAAAAACACGCAAAGAATATATGAGTGAAATTGAAAGCTCATTCTTTGGAAAGATAAAAATTGATAAACCTTAGCCAGACTCATCACAAAACAAAAAGGGAGGACCCCCAAATCAACAAAGGTAGAAATGTAAAGGAAGAACTTAACAACCAACATCACAGAAATGCAAAGGACCCTAAGAGAATACTACTAGCAATTATTTGCCAATAAAATGGACAATCTAGGGGAAATGGACAGATTTTCACAAAGGCACAACCTCGCAAGACGGAGTCAGGAAGAACTAGAAATTATGAGCTGATCAATTGCTATTCCTGAAACTGAATCAGGAATTTAAAGGCACCCCACGAACACATGTCCAGGACCAGATGACCTCACAGGGGAATTCTACCAAATATTTAGAGAAGCGTTAACACCTATCCTTCTGCAACTTTTCCAAAAACTGCAGAGGATGGAACACTTCTGAACTTGTTCTATGAGGCCACCATCACTCTGGTACCAAAAATCAGACAAAGAGACCACACATGAAAAACAAAATTTTAGGCCCTTATCACTGGTGAACACAGATGCCAAAACCCTCAACACAACACTTGCAAACCAAATCAACAATGCATTAAAAGGATTATATACCACGATCAAGGAGGCTTTATTCCAGGGATGCAAGGATTTTTCAATGTTGGTGAATCAATATGATACCCCATATTAACCAACTGAATAAAAACCATATGATCTTTTCAACAGAGGCAGGAAAAGCTTTAGATACAATTTGACATCCATGTATGATTTAAAAAAAAAAAAGTCTCCAGAAAGTGCTGGGACTTCCCTGTTGGTCCGGTGGTTGAGTGGTTCCCCAGGTGGCGCTAGTGGTAAAGAACCCACCTGACAACACGGAAGATGCCAGAGACGTGGGTTCGATCCCTGGGCTGGAAATGTCCCGTATACAGCAGCTAAGACCGAGCATCACGACTGCCGAGCTTGCAGTCTAGAGCCTGTGAGCCCCAACCGCTGAGCCTGCGTGCACCAGGAACTAAAGCCCACGCACCACACTAGTGAGCCCACAGGCCTCGAGCCGGAGCTCCGACATGAGAGAAGCCCCTGAAATGAGAAGCCTGCACACTGCAACCAAGAGTAGTCCCCTCTCATGGCAACTAGAGAAAGCCTGCATAGCAACGAATACCAGCGCAGCCAAAAATACAGTATTTTAAAAATCTCTAGAGAGTGGGGACATAGAAGGAACATACCTTTAGAGTAATAAAGGCCATATATGACAAACCCACAGCTAACATCATACTCAGCAGTGAAAAGCTGAAGGCGTTTCCTGTAAGACTGTGAACAAAATGAGGATACCCACATTTGCCACTTAGAGTCAAGGTATTTTGGAAGTCTTAGCAATAGCAATCAGAGTAGCAATCAGGAAAGAAAATAAAATCTGGAAAAGAAGTAAAACCAACCCTTTGCAGATAGCATGGTTCTACATGTAGGAATTTCTAACGATGCTACCAGAAAGCCGTGGGGACTCCTCAATGAATTTGGTAATGTTGCAGGATACTAAATTCATGCAGAGCCGTCTGTTGTTATCTCTATAAACTAACAACGAAAGAGAGGAACGAAAAACTTAGGTAGCAATCCCATTTACCACTACATTAAAAAGATGAAAACATCTAGGACTAAACCTACCTAAGGAAGCCATGGGGAGGCTCTGCCCATGCCAGCCTGGCGGTAGGCCAGGGGTTAAGACGCTGGCCAGGGTGTGAGGATGGGAACCATGAATGGCCCAGGCTTGGGTCCTTGCCCTTGGGCACAAGTGTCCCACTGTGCCTCTTCAGCACGACCCATCACCCCCATAGCACGTCTCTGAGTGATGAGGAAAACTTGAAACTATTCGGGAAGTGCAACAACAACCGTACTTTCAAGTAAGTGAGGTGAAGTGAGAGTCGCTCAGTGTGTCCCACTCTGTGCGACCCCATGGAAGAGTCTGTGGAATTTTCCAGGCCAGAATACTGGAGTGAATAGCCGTTCCCTTCTCCAAGGGGTCTTCCCAACACAGGGATTGAACCCATGTCTCCCGCATTTGTGTCTTCATGCAAAGGTGTATTCTTTACCAGCTGAGCCACCAGGAAGACCTTTCAAGTAAAGGTGGAACAGTTAAAACAGATGATCTCATCATATATTTCCTTTATGCCAGAAAGACATGAGACAGAAAATAGTAACAAATACACTGGTTTCTATCTATCCACTGTTCAGTTCAGTGGCTCAGTCGTGTCCCACTCTTTGCAACCCCATGAATCGCAGCACGCCAGGCCTCCCTGTCCATCACCAACTCCTGGAGCTCACTCAGACTCACCTCCATCGAGTCAGTGATGCCATCAAGCTGTCTCATCCTCTGTCATCCCCTTTTCCTCCTGCCCCCAGTCCCTCCCAGCATCAGAGTCTTTTCCAATGAGTCAACTCTTTGCATGAGGTGGCCAAAGTACTGGAGTTTCAGCTTTAGCATCATTCCTTCCAAAGAAATCCCAGGGTTGATCTCCTTCAGAATGGACTGGTTGGATCTCCTTGCAGTCCAAGGGACTCTCAAGAGTCTTCTCCAACACCACAGTTCAAAAGCATCAATTCTTCGGCACTCAGCCTTCTTCACAGTCCAACTCTCACATCCATACATGACCACAGGAAAAACCATAGCCTTGACTAGACGGACCTTAGTCAGCAAAGTAATATGTCTGCTCTTGAATATGCTATCTAGGTTGGTCATAACTTTCCTTCCAAGGAGTAAGCATCTTTTAATTTCATGGCTGCAGTCCCCATCTGCGGTGATTTTGGAGCCCCCCAAAATAAAGTCTGACACTGTTTCTACTGTTTCCCCATCTATTTCCCATAAAGTGATGGGACCAGATGCCATGATCTTCACTTTCTGAATGTTGAGCTTTAAGCCAACGTTTTCACTCTCCTCTTTCACTTTCATCAAGAGGCTTTTTAGCTCCTCTTCACTTTCTGCCATAAAGGTGGTGTCATCTGCATTATATGAGGTGATTGATATTTCTCCCAGCAATCTTGATTCCAGCTTGTGTTTCTTCCAGTCCAGTGTTTCTCATGATGTACTCTGCATAGAAGTTAAATAAGCAGGGTGACAATATACAGCCTTGATGAACTCCTTTTCCTATTTGGAACCAGTCTGTTGTTCCATGTCCAGGTCTAACTGTTGCTTCCTGACCTGCATACAGATTTCTCAAGAGGCAGATCAGGTGGTCTGGTATTCCCATCTCTTTTAGAATTTTCCACAGTTTATTGTGATCCACACAGTCAAAGGCTTTGGCATAGTCAATAAAGCAGAAATAGATGTTTTTCTGGAACTCTCTTGCTTTTTCCATGATCCAGCTGATGTTGGCAATTTGATCTCTGGTTCCTCTGCCTTTTCTAAAACCAGCTTGAACATCAGGAAGTTCACGGTTCATGTATTGCTGAAGCCTGGCTTGGAGAATTTTGAGTATTACTTTACTAGCATGTGAGATGAGTGCAATTGTGTGGTAGTTTGAGCATTCTTTGGGATTGGAATGAAAACGGACCTTTTCCAGTCCTGTGGCCACTGCTGAGTTTTCCAAACTTGCTGGCATATTGAGTGCAACACTTTCACAGCATCATCTTTCAGGATTTGAAATAGCTCTACTGGAATTCCATCACCTCCACTAGCTTTGTTCGTAGTGATGCTTCCTAAGGCCCACTTGACTTCACATTCCAGGATGTCTGGCTCTAGATGAGTGATCACACCATCGTGATTATATGGGTTGTGAAGATCTTTTTTGCACAGTTCTTCTATGTATTCTTGCCACCTCTTCTTAATATCTTCTGCTTCTGTTAGGTCCAGACCATTTCTGTCCTTTATCGAGCCCATTTTTGCATGAAATGTTCCCTTGGTATCTCTAAATTTTCTTGAAGAGCTCTCTAGTCTTTCCCATTCTTTTGTTTTCCTCTATTTCTTTGCATTGATCACTGAAGAAGGCTTTCTTATCTCGTCTTGCTATTCTTTGGAGCTCTGCATTCAGATGCTTATATCTTTCCTTTTCTCCCTTGTTTTTCCCCTCTCTTCTTTTCACAGCTATTTGTAAGGCCTCCCCAGACAGCCATTTTGCTTTTTTGCATTTCTTTTCCATGGGGATGGTCTTGATCCCTGTCTCCTGTACAATGTCACGAAGCTCATGCCATAGGTCACCATGCACTCTATCTATCAGATCTAGGCCCTTAAATCTATTTCTCACTTCCACTGTATAATCATAAGGGATTTGATTTAGGTCAGACCTGAATGGTCTAGCAGTTTTCCCTACTTTCTTCAATGTAAGTCTGAATTTGGTAATAAGGAGTTCATGATCTGAGCCACAGTCAGCTCCTGGTCTGGTTTTTGTTGACTGTATAGAGCTTCTCCATCTTTGGCTGCAAAGAATATAATCAATCTGATTTCGGTGTTGACCATCTGGTGATGTCCATGTGTAGAGTCTTCTCTTGTGTTGTTGGAAGAGGGTGTTTGCTATGACCAGTGCATTTTCTTGGCAAAACTCTATTAGTCTTTACCCTGCTTCATTCTGCATTCCCAGGCCAAATTTGCCTGTTACTCCAGGTGTTTCTTGACTTCTACTTTTGCATTCCAGCCCCCTATAATGAAAAGGACATCTTTTGGGGGTGTTAGTTCTAGAAGGTCCTGTAGATCTTCATAGAACCGTTCAGCTTCTTCAGCGTTACTGGTTGGGGCATAGACTTGGATTACTGTGATATTGAATGGTTTGCCTTGGAGATGAACAGAGATCATTCTGTCGTTTTTGAGATTGCATCCAAGTACTGCATTTCAGACTGTCTTGTTGACCATGATGGCTACTCCATTTCTTCTAAGGGATTCCTGCCCGCAGTAGTAGATATAATGGTCATCTGAGTTAAATCCACCCATTCCAGTCCATTTTAGTTTGCTGATTCCTAGAATGTCGACATTCACTCTTGCCATCTCTCGTTTGACCACTTCCAATTTGCCTTGATTCATGGACCTGACATTCCAGGTTCCTATGCAATATTGCTCTTTACAGCATCAGACCATGCTTCTATCACCAGTCACATCCACAGCTGGGTATTGTTTTTGCTTTGGCTCCATCCCTTCATTCTTTCTGGAGTTATTTCTCCACTGATCTCCAGTAGCATATTGGGCACATACTGACCTGGGGAGTTCCTCTTTCAGTATCCTATCATTTTGCCTTTTCATACTGTTCATGGGGTTCTCAAGGCAAGAATACTGAAGTGGCTTGGCATTCCCTTCTCCAATGGACCACATCCTGTCAGACCTCTCCACCATGACCCACCCGTCTTGGGTTGCCCCAAATTGATGCTTTTGAACTGTGGTGTTGGAGAAGACTCTTGAGAGTCCCTTGGACTGCAAGGAGATCCAACCAGTCCATTCTGAAGGAGATCAGCCCTGGGATTTCTTTGGAAGGAATGATACTAAAGCTGAAACTCCAGTACTTTGGCCACCTCATGAGAAGAGTTGACTCATTGAAAAAGATTCTGATGCTGGGAGGGATTGGGGGCAGGAGGAGAAGAGGACGACAGAGGATGAGACAGCTGGATGGCATCACTGACTCGATGGAGGTGAGTCTGAGTGAGCTCCAGGAGTTGGTGATGGACAGGGAGGCCTGGAGTGCCACGATTCATGGGGTCGCAAAGAGTCGGACACGGCTGAGCAACTGAACCGAACTGAACTGATGGCTTAGTTTCATTGAGTTAGACAAGGCTGTGGTCCTAGTGTGATTAGATTGACTAGTTTTCTGTGAGTATGGTTTCAGTGTGTCTGCCCTCTGATGCCCTCTTGCAGCACCCACCATCTTACTTGGGTTTCTCTTACCTTGGGCGTGGGGTATCTCTTCACGGCTCCTCCAGCAAAGCGTAGCTGCTGCTCCTTACCTTGGATGAGGGGTATCTCCTCACCGCCACCCTTCCTGACCTTCAATGTGGGATGGCTTCTCTAGGCCCTCCTGTGCCCGTGCAGCCACCACTCCTTGGACATGGGGTGGCTCCTCCTGGCCACCGCCCCTGGCCTCAGTCGCGGGGTGGCTGCTCCCGGCTGTTCCTGCGCCGTCGCAGCCTGGCACTCTCGGCCGCTGCCCCTGACCTCGGACGTGGGGTAACTCCTCTTGGCCGCTGCCCTTTGGGCATGGGGTCCTCCTGGCTTCTGCCCCGACATCGGACGTGGGGTAGCTCCTCTCAGCCATGCTTTGCAGCCGCCTGCGCTTAGTGCACCGGTCGCAGCCACCTGCCCCCATCGCAGGCTCCAGTGTGTGCGATTGCAACTCGGCGACGGTCGGGACCCCAGTGAGATGGGCCTGCTTACTACCTAAAAAGCCCCTTTCATGAGAAATCTATCCACGGTAGACTTCCTTAAAATATGAAAAAGATTCTGTGTATTATTTTCCTTCATTTTATTTTATTAAAAGAGTTACCAAGATGTAGGCTGCTGCTGCTGCTGCTGCTAAGTCGCTTCAGTCGTGTCCGACTCTGTGTGACCCCATAGACGGCAGCCCACCAGGCTCCTCCGTCCGAGGGATTTTCCAAGCAAGAGTACTGGAGTGGGGTGCTTAATTACCAATAAAGTTGTGGTGACAGTACATGGAGAAATTGGTTCTGTTACAGGAATGGTCATGAATTTGCCTGACCTCCAAGAGTATATGGAAGAGGCAATTATGAAGCCCCTTGACCATTAAGTATCTGGGTCTGGACGTGCCATATTTTACAGACATTGTAAGCACAAAAGAAAATGTAGACATTTATACCTGGGAAAACCTCCAGAAATTTCTTCCTGTGGGAGTTCTTTATAAAGTAAAAGTATGAAACCAACCATAATATTGTAGTCTACAAAGGAAAATAGCTCTTAGAGATTAATCCTATAGAAGGATTTCATTTCTACCCATACTTGAAGAAGATCTTTATCCCCTTGAATAATTAAGAAGCCCTGACACGACTGTTGCACCTCTACACTGTGATCTGAGATCACTGTGAGTGAGACCGGTTCTAAAATCTGTAATGTATTCTGAGTACCATCTAAAGAGCCTTCCATCTATTGATTAAAATCATCTAAGGAAAATGTTTTGGTGTAGAATCATTTGAAAGTGAAAGAAATCTGGTTTTGTTCTTCCATTATCTCACTTTTAGTATTCCTTTTTTTCTTGGTATAATGTAAATGGCAAAAATGTTTATAAGACTTACAGTAGGTGAATCTTATAAAAAATAAAATACTGGTGACCACAAAGTCTGGGAACATAGACAATGTAGTGTCTCTTAGTAGACTGGGCTCCCTTGATCACTTCTCAGATATGCTAAAGGTGCAAATTATTCAGGGAAAATTAGACACACAAATCATACGAGACAGTGCGCTGTGAATAGAGGTGCAAGGACCAGTGGGAGTGCTGTTTCAGGGCACACTGTTCACTGCACATTTGCTGACTGAGTTATGAACTGCTAGTGAGGAGTGCTGAACATATCATGGAAGATCAGTAAGCTGCTTATGTGTATTTGTCTATACTTTCATACTTTACAGCTACCTGAACAATTTAAACTCAGAAGACTGAAGAATAATCACCTGTGTTAAACCTGGCCAAAATAATCAACATGAAAAGGATATATTATCCTGTAAAGTATCTCTTATGTTCAGTTTTTCCTAGTTAATCCCATTTTGTTCTGATTACTAATTTTACCTGCTTTAAGTTGACAAAACAACAACAAAAAAAAGAAACCTACCAAGGAGACAAAAGACCTCTACTCTGAAAACTAGAAGATGCTAATGGTGGAAACTCAAGCTGACACACAGCTGAAAAGACAGAGCGTGTACTTGGATGGGGAGAAGCACTGAGGCTGAGATGCCTGCACTACCTAGAGCAACCAAGGCAACCCATATCTAATGACCAGTGGCATTGCTTATTCCACAAAACTAGAACACAAAACATTTACATTTGTGTGGAAACATAAAACAAAAACCAACTAGCCAAAACAGTCTTGTGAAAGAAAAATGGAGCTGGAGGAATTGCACTCCCCGACTTCAGACTATACCACAAAGCTGCGGTAATAAAAACAGCTTGGTAATGGCACAAAAACAGAAATATAGATCAATGGAACAGGATAAAAGTCCAGAAACAAACCCATACACCTAAGGTCAATTAATCTGCAACAAAGGAAGCAATAATATATACAGTGGAGAAAAGACAGTCTTTTGCACAAGTGGCACTGGGGAAAGTAGAATGGTACACCCGTGGTGGATTCATGTCAATGTATGGCAAAGCCAATACAGAATTGTAAAGTAAAATTAAAAAAAAAAAAAAGAAAATAGACAAAAAAAAAAAAAAAGAAAGAAATGGATCTGGAACAGTCTCTAGCACCACATCCCCAGATAAACTCAAAAGTGGTTAAAGACCTAAAATTAAGACCAGGTAGTAAAAAGTCTTACAGGAAAACCCAGGCAGAAGACTCTTTGCTATAAATCACAGCAATATCTTTCTAGATACTGCTCCTAGTGTAATGGAAATAAAAACAAAAATAAACCAGTGGAGCCTAAACAAGCTTAAATGTGTTGGCACAGCAAAGGAAACCATAAACAGAAAGGAAAAACAATCTATAGGTTGGAAGAAAATATTTTTAAATGAGGCTATGGACAAAACCATAATTTCCAAAATATACAAATGGCCCAACTCAATGACAGAAAGACAAGATGACCCAATCAAAAAATGCACAGAAGACCTATGTAGGTATTTCTCTAAAGAAGATATATAGATGGCCAACAGGTACATAAAGAAATGCTCAACATTACTAATACTAGAGAAATGCAAATAAAAGCTACAGTGAGGTTCTCACCCTCACACTGGTCAGAATGGCCGTCATTGAAAAGTCTACAAATAAATGCTGGCAAGGGTATGGAGAAAGGGAAACCCTCCTACACTGTCAGTGGCGGTGCAGATTGGTTTAGCCACCGTGGAAAACAGAATGGAGCTTTCTCAAAACCTACAAACAGAGCTACCGTGTCATCCAGCAATCACACTCCTGGGCATATATCCAGATGAAACTATAACTCAGAGAGATACAAGGACACCCATGCAGCTCTTTTCACAATAGCCAAGACATGGGAAAAACCTGTTTTCATCCATCAACTGATGAATCAATAAAGCAGACGTGGTTCATATATACTATGGAATACTACTCAGCCATGACAAAGGATGAAATGATGCCATTTGTAGCAACATGGATAGACCTAGAAATTACCATACATAGGGAAGTAAGCCAGACAGAGAAAGACAAATATCATACAATTTTACTTATATGTGGAATCTAAAAAGCAGTGTACAAATGAACTCATTTCTGAAACAGAAACCAACTCACAGAGTAGAAACAAACTAAAGGTTACCAAAGGGGAAGCAGATATGACAGATAAATTAGGAGTTTAGAATTAATGTATACACTCTACCATATATAAAATAGTTAACCAAAAAGGACCTACTACTGTACCATATGGGAAACTATAGTCAATATTTTGCAATAACCTGTAAGGGAATGGAATCTAATATAAAGAGAGAGATTGCTGAATCCTAACCACTAGACTACCAGGGGTTGGAATCTGATTAAGAATATATATATGTAAAAATGTATGTATAACTGTCTCACTGTGCTGTATGCCTGAAACATGCATTGAAAATCACCTATACTTCAATTAAAGCATAAACTCATACAATGTACCATGTGTAGTGTAAACTCTAAAAAAGAAGAAAAGAAATTTTAAAGCAACCTTTAAATTTAAATATAACAGAAATTATTACCCAACAATCAATCCATATATAAATATATATAAGCTAACCAAAATCAGGCAAGCAGGATGATTTATTTAAATTGAAAATTTTCCCACAATAGTTTCTGCAAATGTGTTCTCGCCATAATATTTCTATTAGGTATGCAGATGTCCTGCCATCAAATATTTCCCCTCAACAATCTATTCATTTAGTGCAGCAAATATCCCAAGAAAGTTGTTCCCACTTCTCAGAATATTAGTTACTCTTGTTTGTTAGTGTTCTGTTATTTTCTGTAAAGTTAACATTTCACCTCTGTGCTAATATTTATTCATCTAAGAATGTGCATGAGCCAGATCATGAAACTCCTGTTGTTATTTTCTCGAGCAGACGTCCTTCTTTCTTTCTCCCACAGATCAGGGTATGGATCTTTCTTCTGCTGCTGTCTGCAAAATTCCCTCCCCGTAGGCACTTCACACCAGCACTGTAGCAAGATTGGCACATGATGCAAATCGACTTTTCTGAAGTTCTTCTGATATATATATATTTTTAAAAAAACAGAATACACTGCTTATAGTGATACACTATTTCACAAGCAATATATCCTAAATTAAGAAGCCGCAGTCTTCCAGGGACTTCCCTAGTGGTCCAATGGTTAAGACTCCATGCTTCCAATGCAGGGGGCCTTGGTCTGATCCCTGGTCAGGGAGCTAAGAGCCTGCATGCAAAGAGCACAGTTTGAAGAAAAACAAAAACAAGAAAAGCAGCCATGGTCTTTTACAAGTGAAATTCCTACAGTGTAGGGAGCCCCAGAGCAGGGAAAAGGCCTCCGACCCTCACTAGCCAGAAACATACATACCAACACATCCAACCAGCAGGCCATCAAATTAAAGTTGTTTAAACCCAAATATTGTCTGGAAGGGGAAGCCTAGACTTTCTCTCCCGCCTCCGCCACTATCCAAGTCTGGACCACATCACCCATCACCCAAGTCTCCCTACTGATCCACCTGGCCCACGGTTTTCCACGCAACAGTCAGTGTGAACTATTTATCACAGAACTCACAGCACGTCACTTTCTCTGCTCAAAATCCTTCAGTATCGTCCTGTCGCCCACAAAATAAATCCGAATTCCACCGCGGCCTGGGAAGGCCTCTGAGTCTTTCTCCCATGCACTCTGCCGCGGCCGCACTGAGGTTCTTCTGTTTCTATAAGGCGCCTGTCCAGGCCCCTCCGGAGCTCACAGTCTCTGTTTTGACAGAAGGAAACTTCTCCCCTTTTCTACCATCAGCTCCTTCACATCATTTAGGCATCAGTTCAAGCTCTCTCTTGAAGACGCTGTCACGGACCACCCTAGAGGATGTCACAGCCCGTCACCCGGGCATCCCGACCTTAATAACAGTCACTTCCCTTTTACCCTCTTTACTTCTTTAAAGCTTGTATCACATTCTGGGGACTTCTCCGGTAGTCCTGTGGTTAAGAATCTGCCTTGCAATGCAGGGGACAAGGGTTTGATTCCTGGCTGGGGAACGAAGATCCCATGTGTCTCGGAGCAACTAGAGCGCACGTGAGCGGTGAGCCACAACTAGAGGGTCCACCTGCTGCAGCTGAAATATCCCGCATAACACAGCGAAGATTCCATGTGCCACGACTAAGGCCTGGCGCAACCAAATTTTAAAAAAGAATGTAACACATTCTGGAATCATCTCAATCTTCCTTGCTTGTTGTGATGCAAGTGAGTGCAGGCCTTAGCCTGGGCGTGCCCCAGGAGCTGTTAGAGATAACCCCCCTTAGACACAGGGGACTTTTTCTAGGTGATCAGATGGAATGAGACCAAGAGACTGGGAAGGCTGCAGGAAGAAAGTAGGAGCAGACAACACGCAGTGCTCCCTGCAGCTCATCCCCACCGCGACGATCTGGGCCAGAGAACGCACCCCTGGGATCGCCCTCCTGGGGGGCGGCAGAGGGTTTGGGCCCTGGCCTGCAACGCCAGCTCCCTCACTTTCCAGCCATGCTCGCCTGGGGACCAGGCCTCCTTCACTTGCACGGGAGAGGCGCACGGGACAGGCAGTGAGAATCAAACATGGATGCTGAGACCGCACGCTGGAGAAGCTGGCTGGCCAGCGGCGGCTGAGGAGGCGGTAGCCGGGAGGTAAGAGTGTCCAGTGCAGAGGGCTCACCAGAGGACTTTTCTCCTTGCTAAAGCTTCATGGTCCAGACAGAATCTGAACACTCGGTTACTGTGGGATGAGGGGTTTTCATTTTACTAATAAAAAGGAATTGGCTAAGTGGAATTCTTCACTGAAAAGTGAGGGCTGAGGAAGGGTGGTGACCCACCCACAGAAGACACGATGGAGCAGAAGGGGTCAGGGGAAAGTACAAGGAAAAACACCTCTTGGCGGTTTTGCCGAAAGCTGGGGTTGTTCAGTCACTGAGTCATGTCTGACTCTGCGGTCCCACGCACTGTAGCCCGCCAGGCTCCTCTGCCCATGGGATTTCCCAGCAGGAATACTGGAGTGGTTGCCATTCCCTTCTCCAGGGGATCTTCCCAACCCAGGGATCGAACCTGGGTCTCCCATGTCGCAGGCGGATTCTTTACCCACTGAGCCACCGGGGAAGCCGAAGCGTAAGTCAGTCATTTGTTGTATTCTTTGTTGCTCCTTGTGGTTTGCTGACGGGGATTCTCAGCAGAAACAACTTGAAGAAAGTCTGTTAGCGTGCATGTTGGATGCAGCCCTTGACGAATGAATAAATGACCTGGAAATGGAGAAAAGGGGGCCTTAGCAGCACCGCAAGGGTGAGGGAGAGGTTGACAAGAAAGCCCACAAAGTCCTCCTTCAGCATCCAGGACGATGTCTGTTCACTGTGGTCAAGGAGATAGAAGATGGAGGTACTTACATTTAATTTGTATTCAGTGGGGGACATTCTAAGTTCCAGACATGATGCTTAGATATATCCCCTATATTTGTTTCTTTCTTTTTGCAAGTTGCCATCTTTACTTCATTAAGTGGCTGTTAATATTATCTCCTGCCAGCTCAGATGGTAAAGAATCCACCTGCAATGTAGGAGACCCAGGTTTGATCCCTGGGTCAGGAAGATCCCCTGGAGAAGGATATGATAACCCACTCTAGTATTGTTGCCTGGGAAATTCCATGGGCAGAGAAGCCCGGTGGGCTACAGTCCATGGAGTTGCAAAGAGTCGGACGTGACTTAGTGATTAACACACTTGCGCTTTTCAATATATCTCCATTTTAAACAAGATTAGACAAATTAATCTCAAATGTTGACTTGTTCAAGGTCACACAGCCCAGAAGTAGTGGAAGAAAATAACCTCCTGTCCACAATATACTCAAATATTTGTGTGAAAAATCAGTAAATGAGAAAAATGCTGGACAAGAAAAAGAATGGGATTGGGGAAAGAATATTGAGATGTTGAAAAAACTCAAGGGAAGTGGTTCATTTAAAAGAATCATGACTGGAAAGAACTGGTTCTGCCTGAAAGCTGACTTACAAATTGGATGAGCATCAATTTCAAGTCACATCCTACTCCAGCAAGATGGTGAAAACAAGTACAATTCTCTACTGTCCTACCTATTACAGCAGTGTCGTTTCAGAGTTTGTTGGCTTTGTTTTGTGAGTTGTCAAGTATCTAGGGAAGGACTGATTTATCCTAATGCTTAAAAACAAGCAGAATGTATTTTTAAAAAATCAAATACAAATGGGCTATGGTGTAGAAACCTAGACGTATGTATGAATGCTATTTGACATAATCACCTGAATGCCGCAATTTCAGGCTGCACTGTGTTCACGTTTCTGGAGAAGGAAATGGCAACCCACTCCAGTATCCTTGCCTGGAGAATCCCATGGATGGAGGAGCCTGGTGGGCTGCAGTCCATGATGGGGTCGCAGAGAGTCAGACACGACTGAGCACGCACGCACTTGCTCACGTTTCAGAGTAATTGCGCCTTAATCTTAACCTTAGCAGCATTTAGAAACACACCTTGAAAAGGACACAACCGCCTCATAATTTCACTCGCCAACACAAAGGCAATTTAAGGAAATTCAGGGAAGTAGGAGGTATGACAGGAATATTCTGGGTTTGGGCTGTCACATTCATTTCCCTCCTAACTCTCAGTCGTGCGGCAGATACTGCCATTTGGGACGGGCGTCCTGCTGCACACGCCCCATCATAACGAGGCAGTAATGAGACAAATTAGGTGCAAATCTCATCAGTGGGGTTTTCCCTGCTTCTCTTGATTTGTCAAAACACTTTCTCGTGGAAAGGCACCGACGGAAACAACCGTTTTCCCCTCTGTGACCTAGACAGCACGCTTTGGGCTGGGTGCTGGCCCACAGAGCCCAAGAATCCCTTGACTATAAAGCCCTTGGCAATTCTCCTGTAGTTCTGAGAGCCAATCTCTTTCTACCCCGTTTCACTCTGTGCTCCGCGCCAGGCTCTCTTCCAGTTAAGGATTGAAAGCGCGCTCTTATGTACACAAAAATCAGGTTTATATCTTTGTACCGGAAAATGAAGCAATTATTTCGCCTTCCAATAGATCCCGCGTCCTCGGCGTTGGCACTGGAGCTACCCACTGTTGTCAGCAAGGCGGGGACGCCAGTGGAAGGTTCATTAAACAGAGCCCCGCTGACTCTGACCATTGATCCAGCAGCCAGCACAGGTGCTTCCGGCCTCAGCGCTTCCCCCGCCCCTCACCCCAGGGACGACCAATCAGAGGGGACGGCCCTCATGCCAGCGCTTTAAGAGGCAGAGAGCAGTTTGATTTCAATTGCCAACCTGTCCCCAGCTTGGGAAATCAGATTTCAATCTCCCGAGGGCAAAAAGGACGTGTCACTTGCGCGCGCGCGTGTGTGTGGTGCCTTCTCCTAGGCTAAACCACAGGAATTCACCTGGTAACTTACAAATGAGGAATTCAGAAAGAACTCACTCTGAAGAGGCTTTAGTCTTCTTTAGACATACCTTTATACCCTGAGACCTAGGATTACACATCAATGCCAGGGCTGTAAAATGAGCGTGCTTAAATTTGATCCGAGTCCTTACAGAAAACCGTGTCCCCCTTTTTGTGTGTGCCTTTGGTGACAAAGTTTGATTTTTTAAAAACCTCTTTCTGCTAAATCATCGATGCCATTTTCTCCAACTTGATGCTGTGAGACTCTGGAAATGATTAGAAATCTAGAAACTAACCTTACTGTGGTATATATCCAGGACACCCTTGCTCCCTCTGCCTTCTACACTGTACGGTTTTCTCTTAAATACATCTTCTGCCAATTAGCTAATGATGTGCCTTTTGGTTCCACAGGTGTGACCACTTTAACAACAGCGATGTGCCAGCTCCCCGACTTCAGCAGGTGGACCCTCTTCTCTGTGTCTGTATTGAACTGATCATATGATGAGACTTTCCATTTTCAGGGTATATTATTCCACAGTTAAAGGACAGATTCTTTCAATTCTCCCCACCCTCTCCTTCCCCACTGTGTCCACAATACATTCTCTACGTCTCCCTCTCTGTTCCTGCCTGCAAATAGGCTCATCTGTACTTTTTATTTTTCCTTTGTCTATGGAGTTCTCCAGGCAAGAATGCTGGAATGGATTGCTATTCCTTTCTCCAGGGGATCGTCTCAGCCCAGGAATCGTCAAGCCTGGGTCTCCCGCACTGCAGGCAGATCCTTTACTGTGAGCTACCAGGGAAGCCTCCTAGAGTCCATATATATGAGTTAATATATGATGCTTGTTTTTCTCTTTCTGACTTCCGTCACTCTGTATGATAGACTCTAGGTTCATCCACATCATTACAAATGACCCAGTTTCATTCCTTTTCATGGTAGGATGAACTGAGAGAGAGAAGTGTGTGTGATGTGTGTGTGTGTGTGTGTGTGATGTGTGTGTGTGTGGTGTGTGTGTGTGTGTGTTTAGCTGATTCACATTGGTTTACAGAAGAAACTAATGCAGCATTGTAAAGCAATTATATTAAAAAGGAAACAAAGAATCTAGCAATTCTTTAACACTATTCATTTTAAAACACCAAGCATGCATTACTGTTCAAAACCCTTGTCTCTCTGTGTTGTAAATAAACCCAAAGTCACTCTAATTATAGAAGGAATAGCAATGATATATAGCACAGGGAACTATGCTCAATATTTTGTAAAAACCTATAAAGGAAAAGACCCAAAAAAGAATATACGTGTATAACTGAATCACTTTGCTGTACACTTGAAACACACCACTGAAAATTAACTATACTTCAATTTATAAAAAAAAATGATACATAATTCAGCAGTTCTTTGAGGAATTCTTTTCCTTCCCCATCACCACCCCACCTCCGCTGCCACATACTGGTTCCCCCGTGGGCACTAAGCATTTTTAAAATCCAAACTAATGAAAACATGGAATTGTATGTATTTAACATTCTATGTGATGTTGTACATCCTATCTCCCACGTAATTTGAGTCATTCACCTATTTCATGAGAAGAGATTAAACCTTGTCATTTTTCTAACTCTGCACCTAACTATTCAGTGATTTTTAAAGTCCTCACTCTTGATAATATACACACTATTTAAATAATTCTTGGGCTTCTATTAAGATTTTTATATTTTAAATCATAAATGACTGTCCTTTGATTAAACTAGAACAGGGTCTATAAAATGACTTGGAAGAGTGGCCCACAGAATATTGTGGTTTTTCTAGAAGTTCCCAGTATCTATACAGTTTTATCTTAGTGCTGGCTATGAAGATGAAAGACCATGTTGTGTCAATGGTCCGTGCATTACAAGGCTCACCCTGAGAAAATTCCCCTGTGCCCTGCTAACAGAAGACCAGATTAATAACAGGAAGCACAGCCAAGAATTACAGGGTGACTTCATGCCTCCAAAGTTATTCTTTTCTGTGACTTTAGTTTACATTAATCACTTAGGCTGGTGACTCTCAACCAAGAAGATTTTGTCCCCTTCCCCCCGGGACACTGTCAATATCTGGACACGTTGCCTAGGAGTAATGATGAGCGGGAGGAGGGTGCTGCAGACACCCAGTGGATGACATCCAGAGACGCTGCTAATGTTACAAGGCACGGGTCAGCCCCAGGTGTCAGTAACACAGAGGTCGAGAGATCTCAGGAACACTGGAGAGATAGCATGAAACAGGGGAAAGTGGGAACTAAGCTGGCTTCCTACACGAAGACTGTGGCCATGAAAATTATCAGACTGAGAGCTGTTAGTTATATGATGTAGAATAATTGTCCTTAAAAGTGTTCTTTCACTGAAGTCAAACAGAGGCTCATTCTCTAAGTCTGCATGTATAAGGAGCCCTCCTCCCTTCCTGACTCATCGTGTAGATTAGGGTGCATTTCTACAAGGAGACATGGTGTAGTTGAGAATCCAAAAGGGAAAGTTATAGATGATACAGGTGAGAATGCAAAGAAAGAAATTTTTTTTTTGGTCTTCCAAGCTAAGTCAATAGCATAAGCAATAATAGTTTTGCCCCCTTGTAACTTGCCTTTCATTCCTGTGAGATACTGGTGACAACCAAAAATGAGCATATCTCATTTCTTCAGAAATGGCACCCCTTTAATAACGGATACATGTTAAGTTCAAATACAAAATATAATTTTGAAGTCAAATAATAAAAAATGTGCTTCATTTCTTGAGATGTTTGTGACCTGCAAATCCGTTAGTCAACATGTTGTAAGTTTATATATGTAAGGCCAGACCCTGGGGCCATGACGGGCCGCCCCTTCTTCCCCCACCCCAAACGGAAGGAGCTTCCCAGATCCCGGGGACCAAGGACAGCACATTTCGCCAGCTAAAGCCGCCCCACCCCAGCCACGTAGAAGGACCTATCAGCCCGCGACGCCTCGGCCTGGCGACCTATCCGAACCCCGTCCATTAACCTGACCATCCCTCGCAAGGAACGTATATAAGCCACCTCCAACACGGTCTGGGAGCGGACTTCCTCGACCTGCCTCGTTCGGGTCCGGGAACCCCGCCCAGGAGCGCTTTGCCATTAAAAACCCTGTTAGACACTTTTTTGGTGCCCTCGTCGTCCTTTTACCTAACAATATATAGTTACATTTCTGTGTAGTAGTGAAACTGAGCAGGACTCTATGGTCTTTGCCCCGCATGCCCTTTGTCTGTGGAAAAGCCTTGGGTGCTCGTGCTCAGGTGCATCTGACGCTTGGCCACCCCACGGACGGGAGCCAGCCAGGCTCCGCTGTCCATGGGACTTCCCAAGCACGAATGCTGGAGCGGGTTGCCATTTCCTCCTCCAGGGAGTCTTCCTGACCCAGGGATTGAAACCATGTCTCCAGCATCGGCAGGAGGATTCTTTATTACTGAGCCACCTCGGAAGCCCCAGAAAAACTTTAGCCAAAGGATAAGTTTAATCAGAGAAGTGAGAAAATGCAGAAACAAAGGGAAGGAGTCAAAGGAGACCAGGGAATAATACAGTCATTAAGCAAAGTCAAGGCCTTTAGTTCCTTCTCAAGGGCTACAGATAACCTTCTGAGCCATATCCTGTGAGCTGGCGTACAGGTACCAAGACTCCACCAGGTGGAAGAAGTTAACTACATAATGACAGACTGTAGCCGAGACGTTAGCTGCCACAATTCCGAGAAATGGCCCCAAGAAATGGAAAAAAAAACCAACAACCCTGGAACTGAAGACTAACTGGACCTGAAACAATCAAGAAGACGCTGGTCAGACCTTCTATGACCAATTTGAAGATGACTGTCAGAGCTGACTGTGCTGTTTCTGCATGTAACCCCCTCCTTCTGTCTATAAAAGCTGTTGCCCACTGGGGCGGGTAGGTGGGAGGAGAGGGTCGTCAGCCTTTGGCATCCGCCCTCCCCCACCCCCCTGCCAGTTGCCAGCATCCTAAATAAAGCAAACTTTCCTTTCCACCAACCTGGCCTCTTTAATGGCTTCTGAGCAGACAGCAGCCAGACCCCACTTTCAGTTACAGTAGTTCATGAGTAACCAATTTTACGAAACTAGGCAGAAGTTGTCAGCCTTCTGTATTTAATTCCAGTCACTTGTTCTTATTACCTTCTCCAAGTTACTTGGATATTCATCCCCTCTGTCAGTTTTTGCTAATATTGTAGAGCTGCTTGACCCTTTTAAAAAGTAGTTTCTGAGCGCTACTCCATCTCAGTAGTCATAAGTTACTTACGCATATACGTTATATTTCTATCAAGCACATGTTTTCATTAGAAAAACTGATTTAGAAACTTTTTCTGATTCAGAGTATGGTTTGCAGAGTTAATATAGTAGAAGGTGAATGGCTGTAACAAGACCTCTTATTACACTTGTTCTATAGATTTGAGCTGGTTGACGATTCTAACTCCTAGTTTGTAAGTGAGCCTCATTAGGGCAGAAATTAGGTTCACTTTGTATATACTGTTGTAGCTTTGATATTTAGCTCAGTGCTGGCCCAAGACGGGACTCTATAAATATTTATATTCATGTGTTGTTCCTCTTGGGTTTTCCAGGTGGCTCAGGAGGTAAGGAGTCCACCTGCCCAGCAGGAGATGCAGGTTTGATCCCTGGGTCAGGAAGATCCCCCGGAGGAGAAAAAGGCAATCCACTGCGGTATCCTTGCCTGGAGAACCCTATGGACAGAGGGGCCTGGCAGGCTACAGTCCATGGGGTCACGAAGGGAGAGACCCGACCGAGCAGCTGAACACGCGTGCAGGCATTGTCGCTGCTAGAACAACGTATCTCAGATCTCATGACTTAAACACAAACGCATTACCTTACAGGCCTGCAGGTTGCAAGCCAGTCCTGCATGAGTCTAGTTGGTCGAACATCAAGTCTGGGCAGGGCTGTGTTCCTTCTGCAGGCTCTGGGGGAAACCCTTCTGGACTTTCCTGCTTCTGGGACCCCCACAAGCCCCCTTTCCTCCAGCGTCAATCTAGCCAGGTGCGTGACGTCTGTCTCTGCTTTTAAAGCCTCATGTGATTAGATTGTGTTCACCTGGATAAGCCAGGCAACTCCCTCATCCCAAGATTCTGGATCCTAATTGCACCCGCAGTCTCTTTTGAGGACTTTTTACCACCGAGCCACCTGGGAAGTCCCCTCTTTTGCCAAATAAAGTAACATATTCACAGGCTCCTAGGATGAGGGTATAGACATCGTTGGAAACCTACCACAGTATCTGTTAAATAAAAAGGACCTCTAGGACCATCTCATTACTTTCCAGTTCCAAATCCACTCATCTGCTTCTAACCCCGTGTCGAGCCCCGCCGGCACCTCACCAGGCACAGCCCCTTCCAGCGGGCACTGAGGCCAT
The DNA here is from genome assembly GCF_014754425.2 of Oryx dammah. NCBI lineage: Eukaryota > Metazoa > Chordata > Mammalia > Artiodactyla > Bovidae > Oryx > Oryx dammah. Next base: position 3,715,103 of record NW_024070205.1, on the reverse strand, counting down.
TCCCCCAAGAGTCCCTCGCCTTGGCTGACCTGGCTCCTCCTCCCTCGGATCCCCTTGCTCTCTGTTCTTATCTTGTCACCGGGTCTCAGGGCTACCAGCTGTCATCATCCCCAGTGGACGGGAACGAAGGAACATCTTCCCAGGCGACCTGTGGAGAAGTGGGGGAAAAGACACCAAGGGAAAGCAAAGCCTCTCTGCCCTGAGCTGTGCCTGGCATGGGCACACCACAGCCGGCTCGCTGGCGTCCACCGCACACTGCTGTCAATGTTTATTCACGGCCCAGTGGAGCCCTGGCAAGACCCCGTGCTGCATCAGGGTCAGAACCAAGTTACAAACACAAAAAGGTGCTTCAAGCTTAATAAAGAGATCCTCTTGGGTTTGATTCATCCTTTCCTGACAGTATATTTGGTTTTCCTGAACCGAGCAGATCACAAGCAACAGATTTTGCTGTTTGGTGCTGGAAGCAAGTACAATGGCAAAAGCAAGCAATGATAGTTTATCTGGCCTTTCAAAAACGTTGAATGGACACAGATATGTTTTAAGTTCTGTTTCAGGTGCTGAGGATATGGAAGTAAGAAGAAACCCAGAGACACTTTCTAAGCTTTCTTTTTGATATGGAACATCTTAAAAGTCTTTATGGACTCTGTTACAATATTGCTTCTGTTTTATGTTTGGGTTTTTTTTTGGCCACTGCACATATGGGATCTTAACTCCCCCACCAGGGATCAAACCCACAGCCTCTGCACTGGAAGGCAAAGTCCTAACCACTGGACTGCCAGGAAAGTCCCCTGAAAGACACGGGGACTAACGGTCTGACTTATTAGAAAGAAGTAAAGTTTGCAGAATGCAAGTAGCAAAATGCCAAGAGCACAGCCACTAGACAAGGTTGGCAAGCTGGCGGCTGGAGGTGGCTTCTGTGTCCATTAAGTCACTGTGTACTGTTGTCAAGGAAAAGTAGCCATTATTCTACGTACTGTTTCTCAGTAATAGCAAAGCACATGTTACTGAGCAGTGCATCAGCCACCTGGAACTGTCCTAGGCACTTGTATTTCTCACAACGACACCACAAGGTTGTTACTATTATTATCATTTTACACGTGGGAAAATTGAGAAGGGCTTACAGAAAGGTTAAATGTCACGCCTCCCAGGAACAGATGGGGAGTGGCAGGGACAGGATTTAGAACCCAGACATTCTACACTTCAGGCAACACTGTAAGGAAATGTGTACTGTTTCCAAAAATGTCACATAATGTGGTTAGAATAAAAGAGGGACATCATTACTTTCTGATAATTCATAGAGCTATATATCCCTAGGGTGAGTGTGCTTTTCTGTAGATATTAACAGTGTGCTTTAGGCTTCTCTGGTGGTGCAGAGGTTAAAGCGTCTGCCTGCAATGTGGGAGACCTGGGTTTGATCCCTGGGTTGGGAAGATCCCCTGGAGAAGGAAATGGTAACCCACTCCAGTATTCTTGCCTGGAGAATCCCATGGATGGAGGAGCTTGGTGGGCTACAGTCCACGGGTCGCAAAGAGTCGGACACGACTGAGTGACTTCACTTTCACTTTCACTTTTTAAAAGATGAATATCATGGTGTCTCAAAGACCTCTCAAACACCTCTAAATTCTCTGTAATTTTATAGAAAAATGTATTTTCCTGCTGGTGCTATTGGGCTGTATTTATAGATAAATGGGGCAGAACTGGGGAGAGCACAGAGAGAGGTTGGTGTCTGTGAGGAAGACGTGGGAGCTTCCAGGAGGAAAGAGACCCCAAAGGAATTATGCTCTTTTATTTATTTTCCATGTTTCTGTTGCTTTGACATCTGGGGTCTTGCTGACCCTGGAGAGACTGCCCTTCCCAGGTTCAGACAGTTCCTAAAGACACCACATGACTCCCCTGCTGGCAACACTTTCATATGCAAAGTAACCAACCCAGCACCCACTCCCAGCTGCTTCTTTATCAGGCTCTTCCAGAATGCGTGCTCAATCCTGTCTGACTCTATGACCCCGTGGACCATAGCCGGACAGGCTCCTCTGTCCGTGGGCGTTCCCAGGCAAGAATACTGGACTGGGCTACCATTCCCTACTCCGGGGCCTCTTCCCCACCCAGGGAAGGAACCTGTGTCTATTGCATCTTCTGCACTGGCAGGCGGATTCTTTACCACCGATCCACCAGGGATTGCTGGAGCGCTACACCCGAGTTCACTGACATTATTCTGATTTCATCCTGCTCCGGGCTTCCCAGGTGGCACTAGTGGTAAAGAATCTGCCTCCAATGCAGGAGATGCATCCCCAGAGTAGGAACTGGTAACCCACTCCAGTATTCTCATCTGGAACATCCCATGGCCAGAGGCTGGCGGGGTACAGTCCATGGTGTTGCAAAGAGGTGGGCACGACTGAGTGACTGAGCCTGCATGCACGTGCACACACACACACACACACACACACACACACACACACTCACAATCCTGCTCAACTGCTCACCGTACCTCTTTTCTTTCCTGAAAGTGAAAGTCGCTCAGTTGTGTGCGACTTTGTGACTCCATGGACTATAAAGTCCATGGAATTCTCCAGGCCAGAATACTGGAGTGGGTAGCCTATCCCTTCTCCAGGGGATCTTCCCATCCCAGGGATCAAACCCAGGTCTCCCGAATTGCAGGCGGATTCTTTACCAGCTGAGGCACCAGGGAAGCCCAAGAATACTGGAGTGGGTAGCCTATCCCTTCTCCAGTGGATCTTCTCAACCCAGGGATCAAACTGGGGTCTCCTGCATTGCAGGAGGATTCTTTACCTACTCAGTTCCTGAAAGAGCTGCAATAAAGGTTCTTGCCCAGGAGCCCCCCTGGTTGACTCCAGGGATTCCCTTGTGGTCCACGGTGTGACCCCTTCCCATGGGAACTGTGAGCAACAAGCCACCCTCCAATGACAGCTGTGTCCTGATCTGTCCGTCTCACCCTACTTGAATAAGGATAGAACCTATATTTTAAAACATACCCTCTTCTGAAGAGGAAAATAAAGGGGTCTGGGAGGAAACTTACCCTTTGTTCACTATTTCCACACATATTTTGCTAACTTGTGATACACTTGAGTGAGCAAGTTTCCTCTACATTTAACATCAAAAGATTGAAGACCCATTATGGACAAGTGAGTTCTAGACACTATGGACATTCCAAAAATGGATAAGTCAGGGCTTTTGTTGGTAAAGATTCTTTTTCAACCATGGGTGATAACATCATACACTGATAATATACACTGGGCTTCCCTGATAGCCCAGTTGGTGAAGAATCTGCCTGCAGTGCAGGAGACCCCGGATCAATTCCTGGGTCAGGAAGATCCGCTGGAGAAGAGATAGGCTACCCGCCCCAGTATTCCGGGGCTTCCCTTGTTGCTCAGCTGGTAAATACACTACAAGGAAGACAACGTGAGCTATAAGACTCTGGACGCTTAGAAGGAGGCAGATGACAACGGAAACTTGTTAGGGCGGCCAAGAAAGATTCTGTGAAAGAGCTTCATGGGTTATGGGCTAAATTCTCCTGTACTGAAGAATGAAATGAAAGGGGAATAAGGACACATGTAATATATATTCAATATTGAATATAAGGGCAGGTGTTTTTTTGCAGGAAGTGTCCTGTCTTTACACCCAAGAAGCATGCTCGCCTCTGTCTACAGTATACTGGTACAGAACTGTGGCCCCCTGACCCCAGTTTTAGTAGACAATTAACTTAAGGGTAAACTCAAGTATTGGGTTGGCCAAAACATTCATTTGGGTTTTCCATAACATCTTACAGAAAAACCGAAACAAATGTTTTGGGCAACTGTATGGATCACAACAGACTGTGGGAAATTCTGAAAGAGATGGGAATACCAGACCACCTGACCTACCTCTTGAGAAACCTCTATGCAGGTCAGGAAGCAATAGGTAAAACTGGACATGGAACAACAGACTGGTTCCAAATAGGAAAAGGAGTACGTCAAGGCTGTATCTTGTCACCCTGCTTATTTAACTTATATGCAGAGTACATCATGAGAAACGCTGGGCTGGAAGAAGCACAAGCTGGAATCAAGATTGCCAGGAGAAATATCAATAACCTCAGATATGCAGATAACACCACCCTTATGGCAGAAAGTAAAGAAGAACTAAAGAGCCTCTTGATGAAAGTGAAAGAAGAGAGTGAAAAAGTTGGCTTAAAGCTCAATATTCAGAAAACTAAGATCATGACATCTGGTCCCATCACTTCATGGCAAATAGATGGGGAAACAGTGGCAACAGTGTCAGACTTTATTTTTTGGGGCTCCAAAATCAGTGCAGATGGTGACTGCAGCCATGAAATTAAAAGACACTTGCTCCTTGGAAGAAAAGTTATGACCAACCTAGACAGCATATATTTAAAAGCAGAGATATTACTTTGCCAACAAAGGTTCATCTAGTCAAAGCTATGGTTTTTCCAGTAATCATGTATGGATATGAGAGTTGGACTATAAAGAAAGCTGAGTGCCAAAGAATTGGTGCTTTTGGACTGTGGCATTGGAGAAGACTCTTGAGAGTCCCTTGGACAGCATGGAGATCTAACCAGTCCATCCTAAAGGAAATCAGTCCTGAATATTCATTGGAAGGACTGATGCTGAAGCTGAAACTCCAATACTTCGGCCACCTGATGCGAAGAACTGACTCATTGGAAAAGACCCTCATGCTGGGAGGGATTGGGGGCAGGAGGAGAAGGGGATGACAGAGGATGAGATGGTTGGATGGCATCACTGACTTAATGCACATGAGTTTGAGTAAACTCCAGGAGCTGGTGATGGACAGGGAGGCCTGGCATGCTGCTGTCCATGGGGTCACAAAGAGTCAGAAACAACTGAGCAACTGAACTGAACTGAACTGAAAATATATTTATTTATTTATTTTCAAAGAACGGACCTTCAGATCAGATTTGATGTTTTGTTTTCAATAACCAGGAGGGAGATTTTGACTTAAAGCAGAATCCTACAGAAGAGAAAGCTTAGTTTTTAAGCAGTAGCCATTTGCTTGGCTCTATTCAGAAGTTCCCAGTGGCCTCAGGCTGGCAGAGTACACAGCAGCCATCAAAAATGATTGCTTATGTGGTCCAAGAGCCTGACAACACAGAGAAATAGAAATTCCTGCTAGAAGATGCTATCTTCCCAAACCTGGAAGAGCCACAGATTTGCTGGCGAGCAAGGGCTGCTGTCGCAGGCTCTGTCCTGCGATCGGCCGTCACAGGGCTCCGGGCTCGCCTTCCTTCCAGGTGGGGGTGTCACAACCCATGAGGACACCCCCCTGGCCGCGCGGCGAGCCGAGCCATCGCGTCGTCAGCCACGGGGAACAGAGGCAGAGATCACAAAGCTTGGGGAGAAAGACACGCTTTTCTACCCGCCCGCCTCCCCTCTGCACCCGCCTGCCTCCCCTCTGCCGTTACAGCCAGCGCGGAAAGAGGGGTTTGAAGTGACGGCATACCAAATCGCAATCAACAAACAGAAGAAACCTTTATTGATTTCCTTATTCTTTGAAGAGCTAAGAAGCGGGTACGGGAAACTGTGAACAGCATTATCCCAGGGCTCAGTGAGGCAGCTCTCGAAGCAGAACCGGGCAGACGAGGGAATTTACAGATCACCGGCTGCCCAGAGAGCACGGCTTTGCGTAAGCTGAGCGAAGAGGCACTCACCCCTTGCCTTGCAGGGTAGGGGCCTAGGAGGTACCTGAGTTCTTCTTTGATTCTCTCACCCATTTGTGTCTGAGTTGCCATGCTGGCCACTGGCATCCCCCCCGCCCCTTTAACATGCAGGTACTGTATTATTTATTGTGTCTCATTTTGGCCGCGCTGGGCCCTGGTTGTGGCCTGCGCTTTCTCTAGTTGCAGCACTGCGGGGCTTCTCTAGTTGCAGCTGGGCACTTAGACTCCCTGACCAGGGATCAAACACATGTCCTCTGCATCGGAAGGCATATTCTCTATCCACATGCCCTGGACCCCCAGGGAAGTCCTGGGACTGGCATTCTGAACAACAGCCCTCAAGCCAAAGTCAACCTCCCCTGATTACTAATCTCACTGTTTTTTTTGCATCCGGGTCTCCACAACGAATCCATACACTTAGATGAGATCAAGGGGTTTGGCAAATCCTCCACTACAGATTATATACATTTTTCTGAAGCATGGAGAATTTTGTGGTGATGAATCTCACTAATGTAAATCCTTCAGATTCACAAATGTAATCCATAAATAAGTTAATTTGTATCATTTTTAAGATTCCGCTTGTAAGTGATATGAGACTTGTCCTTCTCACAGATGTCACAATTGCATCGGAAGGCATCATTAGGGGACAGGATCTGAGCAGAGTTGGCCCTAGGAGGTCAGTCCTGCATTTTACTCAGCTAAGAATGGCTGACCTCTGGAATTCCAGCTTCATAAATTGCACTTTACAGGACTGTCAACAATTGTCTTCAAACCTACTCCAAAAGGCCTCTAAAGTTGAAATGCTATATTTCATTTCTGACACTTAATCTATGAGGATGTCTGTAGAGAGCTATTATGCCTTTAAAATAATTTACGCACGTTCTAACGATGGGGTCCATACCAAGGGTGCTATCAGAAAGCGTTGCGCTTTACAAATAGGTTCAATAGGTAGGTTAGATGCAAACTTTGTTAGGAGTTACTGGAGAACTAGAGTTTAAAAAAAAGTAAGCAGTTTATTCCAGTAGTTAATAATACGCTCTGAGTGCCACTCATACATGAATGCCACCCTTTTTATCATCAGCTAAACATTTCTCATGGGAAAGACAGGTTAAGAACCTGCCTGTTAATGCAGGAGTCTAAGGGACACGGGTTTGATCCCTGGGTTGGGAAGATCCCTGGAGAAGGAAATGACAACCCCCTCCAGGAATTTTGCCTGGAAAATCCCATGGACAGAGGAGCCTGGAGAGCTACAGTCCATGGGGTCACAAAGGGTCAAGCATGACCGAGTTCATACACATACACAAGCTTGACTTTTTTTCCTTTCTCTGCTACCTAGAGCTCTGTGACTCCCTGAGTCTCAAGTTTCCTCATTGCAAAAGTAGAGATTTAAAAAATCAAGCTAGTTCAGGTTTGATTGCAAGGGGGAAAAAAGCCCTTTCACATAGTACCTTTTGTACTGATAGCAAAGCTAGAAATTTACTTGCTTTCAAGATAAGTCGGCAGGAATAGAGATGCGGACGTTAAGAGAGTGGATGTGTGGACACAGGTGGGGAGGGAGGGGAGGGCGGGCTGGGAGGCTGGGGCTGACGAGTGTGCACTGTCTGGTGTGAAATGGACAGCTCGTCGGGAGCTGCTGTAGCCCAGGGAGGCCAGCGCAGTGCTCTGGGATGACCCGGAGGGTGGGGTGGGGGAGGAGACGGAGGGAGGCTCCCAAGGGAGGGGGTGTATGGACACAGCTCATTCGCTTTGTCCAACGGCAGAAACCAATGTAACTTTGTAAAGCAACTATATTCTAGCTGAAAATAAAATAATAACTGACAAGGAGCTACTGTATAGCACAGGGAGCTCTGCTTAATATTCTGTAACAACCCAAAAAGGAAAAGAACTTGTAAAAGAATAGACAAACGTATAGGTATAACTGAGTCACTGGGCTGTATCACAGCATTGTTAATCTAACCTGTGCCTGCGTGCTGAGTCACCTCAGTCGTGTCCAACTCTTTATGACCCCACGGACTGTAGCCCGCCAGGCTCCCCTGTCCATGGGATTGTCTAGACAGGAATCCTGGAGTGGGTTGCCGTTTCCTCCTCCGGGGGATCTTCCTGACCCAGGGATCGAACCTGTGTCTCCTGCACTGCAGGCAGATTCTTGACCTCTGAGCCACTGCTGAAGCCCTACTATAAAATAATAAGTTAGAGAAAGACATGTAACAAGTGCTCTGAGTGTACAGAAGAAGCAGCTCGCTCGGACCCGGCAGGTGGCTCACAACACTGGGAGAGTCAGGAGGGCAACCCCCAGCTCGCTCCGCCCTCTCTTTCCTAGCCGTCTCCACGCTCTGCCACCTGAGCTGGAGTCAGGAGGAGGAGTGTTGCCTCCTGGTGAGCACACACGTCTCACCTGAAAGCCTCTCGACTCTTAGGCGCCTGTTTTCCTCCAGCATGCGTCCCTCCCCCCCACCCTAATATGGTGCCGATAACTTTCTGATCACACCTCCAAGAGTTGGAATATTATTTGTCCACGCTTTTGGACAATTTAGTTTTTAGTGATATCAGGTACATTTGAGGGTAGTTATCTAATTATTTTTCTTTGATTATGAGCTATACTACTTGGTAGAAATACTCTGCATGTAGCTTCTGGTTGGGCTTCCCTGGTGAGCCCCAGGGAAGCTGACCCCAGCTCAGCTGGTAAAGCATCCACCTACCATGCAGGAGACCCCTGTTCAGTCCCTGAGTTGGGAAGATTCCCTGGAGGAGGGCACGGCAACCCACTCCAGCATTGGTGCCTGGAGGGTCCGCATAGGAAGAGGAGCCTAGCAGGCTCTAGTCCATGGGGTCACAAAGAGTCGGACATGACTGAGTGGCTAACCATAGCACAGCTTCTGGTTAAAATCAGAATGAAGATTTTGTTTCTCTTTCGCTACTTACATACTTTATGTGAGGGGCATTTAGGATGTATTCGAATCACAAGGCAACCTGTGGCTCTGTGTTTTCACAGCATAACCACAGATGGGTTGGCACGTGAGTCTAGGAGTATTGCTGGGTGTCATTTCTATGCCAGCACGGCCGGCGGTAACCTGACTGAATGGTGGTGACAGAGACCCACGCGAACACAGCCCACTGACCCCAAACTAAGTCAACTCCCAGCTCCACGTCGTCTCAGCTGCATCCCAGCACCACCCCACCTGAGAGAAGATGTGACCAGAGGGACGCTGGCCTGGAGAGAGACGCTGGTCTCGAGAGACACTTCAGTTACAATGTTTTACTTTTGTGAGTTAGGAAAAAGGCACACCCAGGGATGATGTCAGTAGACTATTGAGCCCCCTTCTCAGGCTTTGGAGACTTCAGCCTTCTTAGTTTCATGAAAAACATGCCCCGGGTGCTAGACATCCAGTCCCGACTGCCAGGGGGCCCCGCAGCAGCGAGCCCACGCCTCCTGTTAGAGCCTTGGAGAGCTGATTCCAGCCACCGCCCCCCTCCCCGCCTCCCCGCCCCCTCCCTGCCTGGTGCCCGCCTCCTGCCCTGTAGCTCACGGTCCCTGCTGATGGACCGTCTTCTCAGGGGGGTTCCTGCAGGACTAGGAAAGCCTCCTTCCGCCCACCTGACTGCGGGACACTCCCCCCGAGACTCTGGGGGTGTCAGCCGCTCCGCGGCTCTCCCGCCCCGACTCCCTTTACCCATCACTCTGCTTCCTGTCTCGTTTCCCTCAAAGGGGTGCAGGGGACAGAAGGATGGAACCATCACAAAGAAAACACCCAACCTGCACGAAGGCGCTGCTCTTCTCTCGTGGACTTCCTGATTTCTACCCGACGGGTGTTCTGTTCTTGAGCTTTGGATGCGCGGGGAGGAGACGCACAAGCGGGACTCACGACTCTCCTCCAGACTGAAACCCTCAAGCCGGCTTCTTCTCTCCGTCTTCCCCAGCCATCCGCTCAGGAGCGGAGGGGCTCGGGGTGGAGCGGGGAGCAGCGCCGGCGTCGGATGCGTTGTTGGCAAGGATGTCTGAGTACATCCTTGAAGTGGTGTCTGTGCCCAGCCGCTGGTTGTATTCTCAGAAGCCGTCCCTCTTTGGGGAACCCTCGTTTCCAATTTCAGGGTAACCGAGGAAGAGGATTTCTAAGTCAGCCTTGTTTGAACCCGGGTTAGCATCTTCGCCAGGAGCTCGTGGACCATCCCTCTCCATCACGTGCTCGGCTTTCAGTCCGCGCTGCAGGCCTCGGCTCTGCCCGCATCTCTCGTCTGTGTCCACGGTCTCCGCTTCTCTCCGCTTCTCCCTCTGAGTCCCCTTTGTTTAAGGAAGATCGTGTTACACGCCAAAGAACTCCTCGATTCAAAGGCGCCTTAGGTGGCAAATGGCCCACGTGTCTCATACCACGAGGAACAGACGGCTCTCCCTCCCAGACAAGTATCTTTACATTTATTTATTTATTACAATATTTCTCAAATTGTGGTGAGTCACATAATAGAAAGCGCACTGTCTTAACCATATTTAACGGAACAGTCCAGCAGCACTAAGCACGTTCACATTGCTGTGTAACGCTCACCACCATCCGCTCACCACCATCCGTCTCCTGAAATATGCACCTTCCTCAGCTGAAGTGACTGAGTGAAGTGAGTGAAAGTCATGCCTGACTCCTTGTGACCCCCTGGACTGTAGCCCGCCAGGCTCCTCTGTCCCTGGGATTCTCCAGGCGGGAATACTGGAGTGGGTAGCCTTTCCCTTCTCCAGGGGATCTTCCCAACCCAGAAATGGAGCCAGGGCCTCCCGCACTGCAGGCGGATTCTTTACCAGCTGAGCCACCAGGGCAGCCCTAACCCTGTCCCAGTTAAATACAAAAGCTCTGTCTGCCCCTTCCACCCTCCCCTGCCCTGGCCCCTGCATCCACCAATGCATTTGCCGACTCTATGAAAGTGAATCTTCTGGTATCGCGTATAAATGGTATCAAGCAGTATTCAGACAAGTTATCTTTAAAAGGACCCTTTTTTTCTTTTTTCTTTTTTAATTATTTTTTAACTGAAGGATAATTGCTTTACAGAACGTTGTTGTTTTCTGTCAAACCTCGGCATGAATCAGCCACAGGTGTACATACGTCCCCTCCATCTTGACCTCCCTCCCATCTCCCTCCCCACCCCACCTCTCTAGGCTGATAGGAGCCCCTGTTCGAGTTCCCTGAGCCACACAGCAAATTCCCTTTGGCTATCTATTTTGCATATGGTAATGTAAGTTTTAAAAGGACCCTTTCTTGATCTGCGGAACAATTTCTTGACTTCAGCCCCCTTTCAGCTGCCTGTAACAAGTAGTTACTCATTGAACCATCCTCCTTCTATCGCAAAGTTTTTCTAAATATCTTCATATTTTGTTTTATCCTTGACTCTACGCTTGCTCCTTGGAAGAAAAGCTAAGACCAACCTAGACAGCACATTAAAAAGCAGAGACATTACTTTGCCAACAAAGGTCCATCTAGTCAAAGTGATGGTTTTTCCAGTAGTCATGTATGGATCATAAAAAAAGCTGAGAGCTGAAAAATTGATGCTTTTGAACTGTGGTGTTGGAGAAGACTCTTGAGAATCCCTTGGACTGCAAGGAGATCCAACCAGTTCATCCTAAAGGAAATCAGTCCTGAATATTCATTGGAAAGACGGATGCTGAAGCTGAAACTCCAGTACTTTGGCCACCTGATGGGAAGAACTGAGTCACTGGAAAAGACCCTGATGCTGGGAAAGATTGAAGGCAGGAGGAGAAGGGGATGACAGAGGATGAGATGGTTGGATGGCATCACGGACTCAATGGACATCAGTTTGGGTAAACTCCGGAAGTTGGTGATGGATAGGGAGGCCTGGCGTGCTGCAGTCCATGGGGTCGCAAAGAGCTGGACACGACTGAGCAACTGAACTGAACCTCCCAGTCCACTGGCACACAAGACTGCATTTGTCTTTCTAACTTCACTGCTTCTTGGGTTGCTGAACATTCAGGAAAGAAGCATTCCTAAGGTACTGTTATGTTGGATAACTTTTTATTTATTGGGAAAGATGAGACCACTCTTTAATAGGCAGTAATCTTCGGAGGGAGATGTTTGTTTGCAACCACAAAGGAAGTCTGATTTAGCAAACTCTTAAATGTGGCTAGGGTCCTTGCTTCAAATCAAAAACCCCCCAAAACAAATAAAATAACTCTCCCCCAAACCCCTGTGCGCACACATGCACCAAACACAGAAAACAATGATGGAAATGCACACTATGTGTATATAATGAGACCGTAGGAGCGGGGAGAGTGGACTGTTCAGGAAGGAGATATATTTTTTGATGTTTAAGAATTCTGTGCAGTGTAGAATCACAAAAGAGCAGGGAGAGAAGAGAGAATTCCCAAAAGAAAGTCTATCTTATTGACTGACAGACAAATCAATGGTGAATAGATTCTTTAAACTTTTTGAGTTTTTCAGTCAAAGATGAAAATTAAGTACAAACAGCCTAATTTGTACCATTCTTAGATTTTGAAGACACCAGGAAAAGGACTTAACAAGGAGGTGCTCACCTGTCAAATGTCTTTAATGTGATTATATTAATAATGCCTTTTAGTTTGAAATGAGACTTTTAGTCTAATTTGTCAAGAGGCCAGCAAAAGCTATACCAAATAAGTGGGTATCATATGCAGCTAAAATAATGGAACAGTTTGTATCAGTCTTCAATTAAAAGAATAACTAATCCAGCACTCCATATAAGTCTTTTAGTTGAGGTTAATGTCTAAGCCTTTATGCTATTCAGAATTGTCTCATTCTTGTTTCCAGGAGGTGTTACCTTCAAAGCTCACAGCTGCACAGTGTATCTTAAATTCATGTAAGATATTCTTGCTGTTTGTCAGCTTTCTCTTTCAACTCATTTTTTTTTTACTTCATTGCTTACAATAATACCATACAAACACTAATTTTTATAGGACCATCTGTTCCTTTTTAACATATGAAAATTCTGGTTTTCTAAACTATATATCTGATAACTGCATTTCTGCATGAGAACAAATAATCATATACATATATAATAAGAAATATATATATAAAATAAGGAATATCAGTTATATATGTGTGTGTGTGTAAATAAGGAAGATTATTATAAAATAAGGAAGACTAAGCTATATATATATATATATATATATATATGGAAGACCAGAGCTTTAAATAAAATGAAAAGCAGGTCCAAATTGGTATCACAAGTCACAATATCTTGAATGTTTTTTCACCTTATTCAAGGAATGGTTTTGCTGATAGTCACCAACCATTAACATTTAACAGGTTAGAGTTCTTTTCCAAGAGTTGTAGTAACTTGATTCAGAGAAATACCTCCTCGTTAGGGGTGCAACAAGGTCCTCCCTGAAGAAACGATATGAGGCTACCAATATCTGCCCTCTCTCCTCCAAGGCACGCTAATCCCTGACTCTGGGTAGCTTTTCAAGACATCAGGTTCACAGAAGTGCATGTGTATCTGATTTAGGTTAGAATTCCCAAATAAGGGGAACAGCTCAGCAGGGACACTAGCCCATGGAGCACCTTTGTCTAAATCAGAAAAGCAGAAACCCTGCCCTCAGAACATTTTATTTTCATCTGGTCAGAGATTATAACAGACTAATTGATTTAGAACTAGACTCTTTACTGCCACCTTCTGGGAAAATGTTATAATAAATATGAGACTAAATGGCACCAGGCTTGTGGGGACTTGAGGCTGAGAAAACAATTTTTTTCTTTTTTAGTTTTGATTTTAATAAAGTTTATTTTTAAGAAATGTAACACCATAATGTGAGGAACTTAACGAAAGCCAAGACCTTGGTTTTTGTGTTAGTCTTGGTGCAGAAAGTAGTCTGTTGATGGAGCTCAATATTTCCATAATAATTAGAAGTCTTAGATTTGCTTTTACTGTTTTTGGATTTTAAAAAAGCAAAAGCCTCGGATGAGTGTCTAAATAATGCTAAATTTTAAACATGTGTAAGGACTAAATCATCAGATTTGATTTGCCATCACAAGACCCATCTTCGTATGACTCATGTACACAGGGGTAGATCCAAGTTTGGGTGGACTTGAAGCTTATATGCTTTTGGAAAATTTAAAGAAAAATGTACTAAATTATCAATACAGAGTTCAATACAAAAGCATGTAGGTATCCAGAATGAGGGAAGAAAATACAAGAAATAAAAATTTAAAATCCTGACGAATGCCATGGAGGCACGTGTGCACGCTCAGTCACTCGAGACGACTCTTTCTCGACCCCAGGGACTGTAGCCCACCAGGCTCCTCTGTCCAGGGGATTCTCCAGGGAAGAATACTTCCTCCTCCAGGGGGATCTTCCCGACCCAGGGAATCAAACTCGCGTCTCCCACGTCTCCTGCCCTGGCAGGTGGATTCTTTACGGCTGTGTCACCTGAGAAGCCCAGACAAGTAACAGTATTCTTATCAATTAGCTGCTTGCTTCTCTTGCTCTTACAGGAAAGTCAGGCTCTCTATTAAGGAAGCGCCCCCCTCCCTGCCCGCCCCACACTTGATCTCAGCCCTAGGGCGCTGACTGTCCTTGATTTCTGTCATTCCTATGTTTTTGTTTTTTTTTTCCAGAATTTTCTTTCTTGCCAGCCAGTCCCTCTTTACTCCCATATACTTTCCCAGTCATTGATTCTGTGCATTGAGTTTTTTCACCTAAAATGACCGCGACACTCATCTCCTGCTGTGATCCAGGCTGATATTCCAGATCAAATGTACCCCCATCTCAGCTGCCCCTCAGCTGTATGTATCCTAGCTCCTCCGAACGCTTTAACAAAAGGGAAAATGAGGGTGAGCCGGAGTAGGAGATGACCAAAATCTTAAGCCTATTGTATTTAAAATAGTCAAACTTTTCAAATTTTACAAACTAATATTCCCCTGTGAACACATTTCTGGGTCATCACCCCAGACATTGGAGGAGCCCAGGCCGTGAGGGGGCCACGTCTTGAGCTTCACGGTAAATCTGGAGCTGTGTACATACCTGTTTTGCCCGGGAAAGCGTGTAATTCTAGTTTTCCTAGATCTTCCATCTCTGCCTCGTCCTGCTCCCCCATTCTTCTCCTCTTTGTATGGAATTGGATTGATCATTCTCCACATTCTGAGCTAAACTGGCAGCTTGATATAAGAAGATGCCTGCCGACTGGCACCCCCATTAACTGCAGCTAGCGTGACCTGCCATCACAGAACTCGGGGGCATTTTACCACATTCCATAAGAAGGCAAAAACTCCCCTTCCTGCGGTTCACCCGCCACCTCCTCCACTGTTTATGTGTTTCTCAGTCTTTTTCTGGCTCTCTTCCAATGGAGAAAACAGGAGTTTTCAAATGAAAATTCTCTAGCCTCAGTATTTTTCCCCTAAGAAACGTATCTTGCTCTCGAGGTGTGTGTGCTATAGGGAATTTTCTTGATGGCAGATTATTCTGTCTGCTGCTGCAAGTCAGTTGTCATAATGTCAAATCTCTCTTGGGTTTGAAACATGCCAGTTAATGATTTAAAGCTAGATTGCCATTAATGGCATACATATTTTCTTTGTTAAAATGGTTACTATTAATTAATACATGTTTATATTTGGGCATGAATTTATGCAAAATAAAATTTTGCCTCCTAAAAGACGTATTACTCCTGAGAGTAGAGGAATTTTTTAAACCTGGAGCCTTTAGTGAGAATTGATCCCACCCCGTGTTGAAATCTGTGGCTTCTCTCCTTTCTGCCCCCTCCCACTTACTCTCTTTCTATTCATTTCTGAGCAGAAGGACCCAGAGTATGTGTTCCAACCCTCCATCAAACTGTGTCTGAATTCAGCCACCTTCCCCCTCCACCTGCTTCATCAAGTTCAAACACTCCTGACTTCACATCTTTTACTCCCTAAACTTGGCATTAGCAAATGAAAAAAGAAGTTTCTTTGGGTGATGTTTATTAGCTACCAAAAACACGTAGGTGTTGACAGCAGCGTTTATGAGAAGCACCTTCATAATTGTGCTCAAAGAATGTTTGAACACTGTGCAAACATCCAAACAGAGTAAAATATAAAGTATTGGGATTTGGGGGCAAATTTTAAAATCGTTTAAGAATTTACTTTGCAGGGAGTGTAGACTTTCTGCCTTCTCATTTCTTTTGTGTACTATGGAGCCATAGATACTTTGAGAACAACTCAAAAGCAAGAATTTGAAAAAAGAATTTATGTTTAGCATGGTTGATTACATGCTGTCTCAGCCTTTACTCCCAACCAAATTTCAAGAGGCGTTGCTGTCAAAAATTTCAGAAGCTGAGAACAGATCAGTGGTGAAAAATGAGAAATGCTACCTCCTCATACAGTGAAGCCATGTCAGATGCGTGAACACAAGGGAAAATGGTCTATTTTATCACCGTGTTTAGGATCTGGTTCCTGTTACCTTGCAGTTTAGAAAACACTGCGTTGATTTGACCAAAGTAAATTTATCAGTGTAAACTTGCGTGGGAGTTGAAGGAGATGGAGACCTTTGAATTTAGGACTGTGTAGAAGGTTCAGATTCTGAATAATTCCCCTCCCTATCCCCCACCTAGAAATGAAAACCACAACCTGTGTGCATGGAAATGACTGTACGGTTTGCCTGTTCCATTCAAGAAAACAATCTGTGCAGGAGACCCGGGTTTGACCCCTGGGTCGGCAAGATCCCCTGGAGAAGGAAATGGTGACCCATCCAGATTTTGCCTGGAGAATCCCATGGACAGAGGAGCCTGACGGGTTATAGTCCATGGGGTTGCAAGAGTCAGACATGACTGAGTAACTGACACTTTCACCTAAGTATGTTTTCTGTAATAACCACAGAAATCCTGAACTGGAGTAGAAGAGATAAATATTAAATATTAAGAAAATATGTTCACAAGTAAATTTATCCTAATGTACTCAGAGGGGTTAAGAAATTCTTAATCTTCTTCAAGTTTTCTTTTTTTTTTAACTGAGGTGGGCCATTTTTAAAGTCTTTATTGAATTTTTTGCAACATTGCTTCTGTTTCACGTTTTTGGTTCTTTGACCGAGAGGCATGTGGGGTCTCATCCTCTGACCAGGGATCAGATCCACCCTCCCTGTGCTGGAGAGTGAAGCCTTACCCACGAGACAGCCAGGGAAGTCTCAGAAATTCTTGCTTTTCATGTATCTTGCATAGTTGTTGAGAGCATTAGAAATAATATGTACAGCGTGCAGTAGCAGCTCAATAAAATCACTGCTGATAAAGTATTAAGTAAGAGGATGAAGGCTGTAAAAAGAAGAAAAGTTTGGGTGATATTAGAGTGAACGAAATAATCCTGTGGCTCTTGAATATGTGATAGGCAATTTTTGAGCACGTCAGGAAACGTCTGGATGTGCCTTGGGGCTGCTTTTATTTGTCCTAAGGAAAGAAGTACTATATGCATGGGGAGGCAGGATTCTTGCAAGAAAGGTAAAAGTCTGCTTCTTGAGCTCCTAAATGAACTTAGACTGCGTTCGGTCCCACGTCTGCCTGCCCACCAATAGAAGGTGATGGCTCAGCCAGACCACAGCACCTGCATTTTTCCCGATGGAAATCTGACCTACACTTGGGTGTTTCTGGGTTCCTAGTAGTCTTTGAAAGGGATGTTTGCGCTCATGTTCCAGTGGATCAAAGATCTGTGTTTTCAAAAATCTTCGCTCTTCGTGCTAGATTTCTCAGTGATGGATTAGATGATTTCTTCAGCATGAAAACTTTAAAAACATTGTCTTGCTGTTTTCTATTAGATTCTGCAGAACATATCAATTTTAATCACTGGAGCATATTTATTATGTAATGTTTTTGAAATTATGCTTCAGAAATCAAGTTGTTACAAATGAAAAAAAAATCCTCAGTGTCAGTGTGATAACTTTACAGGACGTACTCTACACTAGAGGGTAAGGAGGAGGAGAAAAAAACCAAACATACAGTTACGGGCTTTCTTTCCTCTCATCCAGATGTCAGGTTCCTGCTGGCAATAACCAGAAGGCTGGGAGGGAGGAAACCGGGGAGGGAGCGGGCAGTCTGCCGTCTGAAGGTCTGGCCCGTTTCTTTGTAGGTGGGAAGAGCAAGGCTATGTGTGGCAGGTTGACCTGGGTTTGAATCCAGTAGCAACCGCTAATAACTGCAACCTCAGCCACGGTGGTACTTCCCTGGTGGCTTGGATGGTAAAGAATCCTCCTGCAATGCGGCAGACCTGGGTTCGATCCCTGGGTCAGGAAGATCCCCTACAGAAGAGACTGGCCACCCACTCCAGTATTCCTGCCTGGAGAATTCCGTGAACAGAGGAGCCTGGTGGGCTACAGTCCATGGGGTCACAACAAGCTGCTCACGACTGAGCGATTCACACTTGCAGCCAAGTCACTTGGCGTCTCTAGCTTTAGTGTGAGTCTCATAACAGAGGTAATAATATGGACCTTTGCAAACTGTTGTGTGTAAAACACAGATAATGAAAAAGTGCCAGGGGCCACAGTGTGCCCTGGGGCTCACCTAACTCCAGGAAATAGAAATCTGTGCTCCAGCAACTGCAGTCTCTGTGGTCAAATGTGAGACACACTGTTTTATGGAATCTCCTTGGGGGAGGTTCACAGTGCAGGCACTGGCCGATATGTGAGTCACTCTGAGTAAATCTGCACTAAAAAGGGAAATCAGTTCACAGTTAAACATATCAATTTATTTGTTTGGGACTTTTTTCTTTTCCTTGGATCATTCATTCCTGTGGGATCATGCTTCCCATAGGATATTCTCACCTGGACCTGGTTTGGAAAGCGGTGAGCTAGGGCCGCATGTGGGAGAGGACAGGTTTAAGTAACGATCGTCATTCCTTGTGAGCGTCCAAGAGTGTAACTTGGGGATGATGAAGAAGAGAAGCGCTTGTCTCTGGTTGAATCAGTTCAGTTCAGTTCAGTGGCTCAGTCCTGTCTGGCTCTTTGCGACCCCATGAATCGCAGCACGCCAGGCCTCCCTGTCCATCACCAACTCCTGGAGTTCACTCAGACTCACGTCCATCGAGTCCATGATGCCATCCAGCCATCTCATCCTCGGTCGTCCCCTTCTCCTCCTGCCCCCAATCCCTCCCAGCATCAGAGTCTTTTCCAATGAGTCAACTCTTCTCATGAGGTGGCCAAAGTACTGGAGCTTCAGCTTTAGCATCATTCCTTCCAAAGAAATCCCAGGGTTGATCTCCTTCAGAATGGACTGGTTGGATCTCCTTGCAGTCCAAGGGACTCTCAGGAGTCTTCTCCAACACCACAGTTCAAAAGCATCAATTCCTCGGCTCTCAGCCTTCTTCACAGTCCAACTCTCACATCCATACATGACCACAGGAAAAACCATAGCCTTGACCTGACGGACCTTAGTCGGCAAAGTAATGTCTCTGCTTTTCAATATACTGTCTAGGTTGGTCATAACTTTTCTTCCAAGGAGTAAGCGTCTTTTAATTTCATGGCTGCAGTCCCCATCTGCAGTGATTTTGGAGCCCCCCAAAATGAAGTCTGACACCGTTTCCACTGTTTCCCCATCTATTTCCCATGAAGTGATGGGACCAGATGCCATGATCTTTGTTTTCTGAATGTTGAGCTTTAAGCCACCTTTTTTGCTCTCCTCTTTCACTTTCATCAAGAGGCTTTTTAGCTCCTCTTCACTTTCTGCCATAAGGGTGGTGTCATCTGCATATCTGAGGTGATTGATATTTCTCCCGGCAATCTTGATTCCAGCCTGTGCTTCTTCCAGCCCAGCGTTTCTCATGATTTACTCTGCATATAAGTTAAATAAGCAGGGTGACAATATACAGCCTTGACGAACTCCTTTTCCTATTTGGAACCAGTCTGTTGTTCCATGTCCAGTTCTAACTGTTGCTTCCTGACCTGCATACAGATTTCTCAGGAGGCAGGTCAGGTGGTCTGGTATTCCCATCTCTTTCAGAATTTTCCACAGTTTATTGAGCGGCCTAGAGTGACAGGCTGCGATGGCGCAGGAACGGCCGAGAGGAGCTACCCCGCGTCCGAGGTCAGGGGCGGCGGCCGGGAGGAGACACCCCGAGGAGCGGTGGCTGCGCAGGCGCAGGAGAGCCTAGAGGAGCTATCCCATGCTGAAGGTCAGGAACGGCGGCAGTGAGGAGATACTCCTTGTCCAAGTTAAGGAGCAGTGGCTGTGCTCTGCTGAAGCAGCCGTGAAGAGATACCCCACGCCCAAGGTAAGAGAAACCCAAGTAAGATGGTAGGTGTTACAAGAGGGCATCAGAGGGCAGACACTGAAACCATACTCACAGAAATCTAGTCAATCTAATCACACTAGGACCACAGCCTTGTCTAACTCAATGAAACCAAGCCATGCCTGCGGGGCAACCCAAGATGGGCAGGTCATGGTGAAGAGGTCTGACAGAATGTGGTCCACTGGAGAAGGGAATGGCAAACCACTTCAGTATTCTTGCCTTGAGAACCCCATGAACAGTAGGAAAAGGCAAAATGATAGGATACCAAAACAGGAACTCCCCAGGTCATTAGGTGCCCAATATGCTACTGGAGATCAGTGGAGAAATAACTCCAGAAAGAATGAAGGGATGGAGCCAAAGCAAAAACAATACCCAGTTGTGGATGTGACTGGTGATAGAAGCAAGATCCGATGCTGTAAAGAGCAATGTTGCATAGGAACCTGGAATGTCAGGTCCATGAATCAAGGCAAATTGGAAGTGGTTAAACAAGAGATGGCAAGGGTGAACGTTGACATTCTAGGAATCAGCGAACTAAAATGGACTGGAATGGGTGGATTTAACTCAGATGACCATTATATCTACTACTGCGGGCAGGAATCCCTCAGAAGAAATGGAGTAGCCATCATGGTCGACAAAAGAGTCTGAAATGCAGTACTTGGATGCAATCTCAAAAATGACAGAATGATCTCTGTTCATCTCCAAGGCAAACCATTCAATATCACAGTTATCCAAGTCTATGCCCCAACCAGTAACGCTGAAGAAACTGAACTTGAACAGTTTTATGAAGACCTACAAGACCTTGTAGAACTAACACCCAAAATAGATGTCCTTTTCATTATAGGGGACTGGAATGCAAAAGTAGAAAGTCAAGAAACACCTGGAATAACAGGCAAATTTGGCCTTGGAATGCGGAATGAAGCAGGGTAAAGACTAATAGAGTTTTGCCAAGAAAATGCACTGGTCATAGCAAACATCCTCTTCCAACAACACAAGAGAAGACTCTACACATGGACATCACCAGATGGTCAACACCGAAATCAGCCAAAGATGGAGAGGCTCTATACAGTCAACAAAAACCAGACCAGGAGCTGACTGTGGCTCAGATCATGAACTCCTTATTACCAAATTCAGACTTAAATTGAAGAAAGTAGGGAAAACTGCTAGACCATTCAGGTATGACCTAAATCAAATCCCTTATGATTATACAGTGGAAGTGAGAAATAGATTTAAGGGCCTAGATCTGAGATAGAGTGCCTGATGAACTATGGAATGAGGTTCGTGACATTGTACAGGAGACAGGGTCAGGACCATCCCCATGGAAAAGAAATGCAAAAAAGCAAAAATGCAGACCTAATAAATAAGATGGAAAGTTCCAGTAGAGAATGAGGCTAATATACTTAGGTCATCGTTAATCTCTGAGGCTATTTTCTTCTTGTCTGTTTATACTGACGTTAGTCAATATTGGAAGCATAAAAGTTTAAAGATACATGTGGAATCATATAAACGATCGTTGACAAACATGCCCATGTTCCTTTTATGTGAAAGACAACATATAATGCTATCTCTGTTTTAATTTTTAAAATTTAAACCAAAATATCTGTCAGCTGATAAATTTATAAAGAAGATGTGGTACATATATACAATGAAATTTTATTCAGCCATAAAGAGGAATGAAATTGGGTCATTTGTAGAGATGTGGGTGGACCCATAGACTGTCATACAGAATGAAGTAAGTCAGAAAGAGAAAAATCAAATAGTGTATGTTAATGCATATATACTGAATCTGAAAAATTGTTACAGACGATCTTATTTACAAAGCAGAAGTAGAGGCACAGACAGAGAACAAAGGTATGGACACCGAGTAGGGGGACAGGGGGGATGGGGGGGGTGGAGTGGAATGAATTGAGAGGTTGGGATTGACACAGATACACTATTGATACTTTGTATAAAATAGAGAAGTAATGAGAACTTCCCACAGGGAACTCTTCTCAATGCTCTCTGGTGCCCTAAATGGGAAGGAAATCCAAAAAAGAAGGGATATATGTTTAAATACAGCTGATTCACTCTGCTGTAAGCAAAAACTAACACAACATCGTAAAGTAACCATACTCCAATAAACATTTTTTTTTTACATGCTGGCTTTGGAATTCGTTTGATGCTTATCATGAACCAATTCTCCTAGTTCTTTAATGATGAGATTTCCTTCCCGTACTTGGAGAATAATTATCCGTTTTCTAATTAAGAGCAAGGGCTTGAGCCAGATGGCCTGGGTTGGCTCTTAGTTCCAAGGTTTATGAGTCACGTGACCTTGAACAAATTTCTCAAACTTCAGTTTGCTCATCTGAGTAGTGCCACCTCCACATGTTGTTTCAAGGGTTAAATAAACCTATCCAACTCAGGAATTTATCCCAGCACTTGGAACATGGTAAGCAGTCAATATAGTTTCCAGATATGATCTATAGGTCAAATATTTCTATACAGACACTGCACCTGAAGGCATTTATTTAACCGAAAACTAACCTACTCTGAGTTGATTATTGTTCTATGTGCTTTACAAATCATTTGATCTTTATCGAAGCCCCATGAAGTAGATACTATCAGTGCTATCCCTAGGTAGAAATGGTTTTCCCCATTTGGTGAGTCATGGAACTGACACAAAAAAGGTGTAGGCCACTTGCCAAAGTGACACATATGCCGAGAACAGAGGGAGCCAGCCTTGCCCACCAGGCTTTGTCTCATCTAGGATGAGGTAGGTCCCTGGGGCGACAGAGGATGAGGCGGTTGGATGGCATCACCGACTCAATGGACATGAGTTTGGGCAAGCTCAGGGCTAGTGAAGGACAGGGAAGCCTGGCATGCTGCAGTCCGTGGGGCCACAGAGTCAACACGACTTAGTGACTGAACAACAACAAGGTCCACGTACAGAGCAGTGGAGGCCCAGGGACTCCTCAGTTTCCAGCATCAGTTTTCCAGACGACATGAATTTCGTTGTCTTCTTGCCTCTGCTCAAGGCTTAACATGCAGTTTTCTGTCTGGTGTCCTGAAATCAAGGAGGGAAGTTGTACTCCGATGTTAACAAGCTAAGGGGTTTATCATTACAGATCCACAGTTTTGATCAAGCTTTGGGTTCAGGCCGTTTTACTGCCTGTCATTTGATGTTCTGAAGGCCAGTTTAACCTTATCCCTTTGCTCCACCTTCGTGACATGAATTCTTGGCTACCGACCATGCAAAGTTGACTATGTGTTTCCAAGTTTTTCCTTCTTCGTGGATGTAACGTGTGTCTTTGATTGTAGTCCATAAAATTGCAGGGCTGTACACGCAGTGTCCTCTCTTTCATGAAAATGTACCAGATACTCTTTTCTTTTCTAAAAAGAGGTTTTTGGAGACACCTGAATTATTCTAATCTTACAAATTCTATTTTTAAAGTGTGATTTCAGGGGCACATTGTAGCGTGAGAAGCTGTCAGCTTTGTAAGCAGAGAGACTGAGGGTAAGAACTGGGCGCCTTATTTCTCTTTGTAGCTGTGAGATTTGGGACAAATTACTAATCTTTTAAAGCTTCCATTTCCTTCTAGAGTTCCTCAATAAGACAGCCCATGAAAATCACTTAGCATGTGCCAAACACATAGTAAATATTCAAAAATATTAGCAATTATATACTTTACTAACAATGAAATCATGTTCTCTGCCCTGGAGACCTGCTCATCTGAGTTTCTTCCTCAGTTCCGTGTGACAACTGCACAGAACGCGTGGGTGAGAGTAACATTGTTTTTTTCCTTCGCCAGGACTTTAAATAATTGTTTTGCATTTGAAAAGGTGCTAATTCTCGTTCTGGCCTCTGAGTTGATTCTATAAGACCACTGACAGATCGGAAGGAGGCAGAGCCTTGCAATCAGAGCATTTACAGGGCATGACCCTCCTTGTCCTCAGAGAAGCGATCTGTGCTTCCAGGTCCTTGCTGAATAATTTATTTGTGTACAGAGGCTTTGGAAAATTGAGCAGACAAATGTTTCACTCCCATTATATTGCTGCAGTCAATCAAACTCTTCATGTGTGTGTGCTTCTAGCTTTCTTCTGATCAAAATCATAAGGAGACTGAAACTTTTTTCCCTTTTTTTATGGAAGTATAGTTGATTTACAATGTGTTATTTTGTGTGTACACTTGGTGTACAGCCAAGTGAATCTGTTATGCATTTACCTATATCCGCTCTTTTCGATTCATTTCCCTCATAGGTTATTACAGAGTGTTGAGCAGAGTTCCCTGTGCTATGCAATAGGTCCTTGTTGATTACTTTATATCTAGTAGTGTGTATCTGTCGTTTAAAATAATCATTATTGGGACTTCCCTGGTGGTCGAACGATTAAGACTCTGAGCTTCCACTGTAGGGGACCCAGGTTTGAACCCTGGTTGGGGAACTAAGATCCCGTGCTGTCAAAAAAAAGGAGTAAAATACCAAGTAATGACTGTCAGTCGCAGCTTTCCAAGTGCCTGTATAGGAGCAACAAGCACAACCACGACCCATAGCGAGCCCCCCCATTGCCAGGCAGGGCGATCATGGCTTTAATCCTCACTTCTTATTTCCCCAGTTTTGCAGACGAGAAAATGGCAGCTCAGAGTCTGAGGGGCTTGAGTAAGTCTCTAGAACCGGCAGGTGCCAGAACCAGAATCCAGCATCCCGATTCTCAGTCCACAGCTGACGTCTGTGCGTCAGGCTGCTCCGTGGGCACTTCTTCCGTCTCATCCTGCTGCTCACAGCACAGACCGCTCGGCACACACCCCGCGAAGGCTCTGCTCGGTGCCCCCGTGTTTCCCTGTTTCCATATAGAGAGTTTGCTGGTCACATTTCCACACGTTTGCCTTTGACTGGTGGTGGCGGTTTAGTCACCAAGTCATGTCCGACTCTTTGCAACCCCCAGGGACTGTAGCCCGCCAGGCTCCTCTGTCCACGGGCTTCTCCAGGCAAGAACCCTGGAGTGGGTTGCCATGCCCTCCTCCAGGGGGTCTTCCCTAACCAGGGATCGAACTCCTGTGTCCTGCAATCCCTGCATCGGCAGGCGGATTCTATACCACAGAGCTACCAGGGAAGCCTGCCTTTGACTATCCCATGGTAATTAAGGTTATTTTACAGACAAAACTGATGAATGACCAATGTGGTCCAATAAAGGATAGAGGTAGTCGATAGAAAGAGAAGGAAAGGACGGTGGCAGTGACGGTGTGGTGTCAGAAAGACTTTCAGTAACCCAGACATTCAAACGTCCGTGGATTCCACTCTACACGTTAACCTACTATAGGAGGTGAGCTGTGGCCCATTAGTGGTTTGGCCATTAATGTCTCCCTAAATTAATTCCTGGAGAAATCATAGGCAAATAGCACCCACCCTGCAGCGCTTTTTTTTTTTTTTTTAATGCTGTGAGATAAGGATTAAGAAACCCCATGGCCCAGTAAGAAACCCATTTAGCAGTCTCTTTGTACTGATAAAATTTCTTCTGGCACTGAACTCCCGCTGTCAAAAATACTATAACATTTTACTAGTTTGCAAAAGATGAAAATGTTACCAGATGTTAAATTCAAGGAGCAAGTTAACAGCTTCTGTTTTCAAATAGGTAGGTTTCTATCTTAAAAAAAGAAATAATAATAGTAAAAAAAGGACTTCATTTGCCAGCCACAGCATTAAAAAAGTCGAGTCATTTCTGACTTGATTTTGTAATGACTTAGTCTCACAGGATCGAGCTTTTAAATAATGGGTTATGTGCTAATTATTTTAATTCCCAGCAGGCCTTCTAAAGGTTTCTTTTGAACCCAAAAGGCATGGCATGTTTTTGAGCCCAAAAGGCATGTTTTTCAGAACAAAGTAATTAAACAACTTTTACCCAGTGGCATTACGGCCATAGAGAGAACCTGCCTGAATGCAGGAACTCTCACCATTGTTCCTGTGTTACATAGTTACATATTTTTTGCTCTGCCATGGTGATATCCCTCCCGCGCCTGGCGTCGCTCCTTCGCGTAAAAGGTTTATGGAAATGAAAGCATTTCAGGGGTCGCTTGCTCACCTGGCTCATTAATCAGGGCTGGGCTTGTTACCTAGTCCTTCTTGACTCCACGTGAGTCAGATGAGTGGAAAGGCGAGAAGAATAGGAGATGTGAGCGCTTGTGTGCAGTCAGTGTGGGCCTGTGTTTTTATTGGTCTTTGGATGGTTTGCAGCGGGTACTTGGGAGACGCATGCATGTGGCATTTTTCATCTGGGTCCCGGAAGGATTTTTTTCCATGTTTCACCTTAGGGTCTTCAAAGAAGAATTCTTCGGTTCAGTAATAGCTATAGAAACCTTCTCCTTTGATACCCAAGGGTGATGAGGAACTCTCCTTTTGATTAAGGAACGCTCAAGCGACTGAAGAACACTATAATAGATAAAATAAGGGCGGATGTCAGTCATGTCCCATTAAGTCAGGCTTATTAAAGGCAAAATTGAGCCTCTCGTAGAATATTTGACTCCACATTTAAAGACAGGCAGCGTTAGACTCCTGCCTCCTGTAAGTTTTCCTTTTCTGTTCCTTCCTGGAATGTGCTAATTATTTCAACCCTTTTTCTTACAGTTGGTGATGACAAAGTGGTCTTCCGATGGGCAACGTGATAGCCGTGGTTTGAATGCTGTGTGGGGCCTTTGGTCGTCAGTCCTGAACGTTTTGGCTTGCCCCTGTGCTGAGTCACTGTAGCTGTGTCCGACTCTTTGCCACCCCATGGACTGCAGCCCGCCAGGCTTCTCTGTCCTTGGGATTCTCCAGGCAAGAATCCTGGAGTGGGTCGCATGCCATCCTCCAGGGGCTCTCCCGACCCAGGGATGGAACCCGCGTCTGCTGTGTCTCTTGCATTGCAGGCAGATTCCTTACCACTAGCGCCATCTGGGAGTTCTCAGACAGTGCCTGTTAGAACGCCTGTGGTTTTCTGGATGTTTACAACTCACCGTTTGAAACGGGACAGGGACGCGTTACTGGAGACACACTAGTCCTCCACACGGCCATGAAATAAAGGTCAGTAATTTCCTACCACACTTTCAGGATGCTTTGAAATTAAGAAGCATCACATTTCAGTTACAAAGACTTCCTTCAGAATTAATCACGTGGTTGCAACTTCCCTGGAAAGAGCCAGAAGCATATGTGAAAAGTGCCCTTTAGCCGGGGAGCAATTTGCCGGTGTTTGAAATCTGTACAGAGGTTGAGAAGGCAAAGCTGCATGTGCACAAGATCACTGATGCAATAATGTGCTCGTCACACAGAATCCGGGTTCTGTTCACATAGATTCTGTTTGCAGAGCCGCGCACTTCTCTCCTGGACTGTAGGCCCACGAGCACGAATGGCCTCTTCCCTCTTCCGCCCTGCCTTCCTCCCCTTCTTCCCCTCCTTCCCTCCCCTTTCCTTTCTCTCCTAAATTAAACAGAACATTTACTTTGTATCAAGCATCCTTTGCTTAGTGGCTAAGTCCTGTCTGACTCTTTGCTACCCCAGGGACTGTAGCCCGCCAGGCTCCTCTGTCCACGGGATTCTCCAGGCAAGAACTCTGGAGTGGGTTGCCATGCCCTCCTCCAGGGGGTCTTCCCCACCCAGGGATCGAACTCCTGTGTCCTGCAATTCCTGCATCAGCAGGCGGGTTCTTTACCACAGAGCCACTGGGAAACCATCAAGCATCACACTGTGACCTGTACGACCTCCATGAAATGTAAAACCTAAAGGAAGGCATACTAAAGACATAATCTCACGGCTATTACCTACATCCTCATGACAGAGATGATTTTCCCAGAGACCCTGATCCTCCCCTGACCTTTCTTCTCTCACGAGAGGGACCTCCATCCTCTGAATCACACCAGCAGGGCTCTTTCCTTTCTCCTTGACATGGAGCCTCTAAACAAGCGACGTCCATCGTACCCCATAGTCCCTGCTGAATGCTCCCTCCTGTTCATCCTCCTCTTCCTGACCGTGGGGGCCTCGTCTCTCACCTGCATTTCACTCCCCATGAAACCAGTCTCTTTTCCTTCAGTGCATCTCCCCTCCAGTATGGTCTTGACATTCGTTTTTCGAGATCATGTACGTACTGAGAGCCGGGTATGTCACCGCGCTGGTCACTGTGTTAGGCTTACGTTTCAGCACATACATCTGACCTCGTCTCTCCTCTTTCTCAGGCTTAGAAACCTCTGCTGACCTCAACCTCTGAGGCCAATGTCCGGCTCTTCACCATGGTGTGTCTGGTCTTTAGACTGAGCCCCACCCTTTTCCTGTCTCTCTCCACCCTCTTTGCTCCTTCCTTCCCTCCCTTCTTTTCTTCTTCCTCTGTTTCTTTCTCTTTCTCCCTTTCTTCCTCCCACCTTTCTGCATTTCTCTCCAGCCTCCGCCAACGCTTCCCTTACCAAATCTATCCGTGCCTCTAGATCTCTTCAAAGGCCGGTCTCTGTGCTTGTCTTTTATTCTCCAACACAGTTCTACTAACCTTCCAAGACCCAGCTCTGCTTCTTCCATGTGGGAGTCTCTCCTGACTGCCCCCCCTGGTTTACGCCTCTGTTTTGCACGATTGTGCTGTATTTACATTTGCCTCTGGCATTAGGCATCAAGCTCTTTGGGCCCGAGACTCTTTCTCGTTTATTTTTGTGTTCTGATGCCGATGTGTGGGGAAATAGCAGGTAGCCAAGATGGCGTCAGTCAGGCTCTCTCGCCCCACAGCTGGTAAACAGTGACTGCCTGGCTATGTAAGAGCTGGGGTCACATACAGCAATGTGCACGCGCGTCCTGTCGTCCCCGCTTGGCCACGGGCCGCTTTTGTTCTGTAAAGGTGTACAAGCCCCACCTGAGAAACCCTTTTTGCTGCTGTGCCAGCCTGGAGAGGATAAACGTGTCTGCAGTTTCTACGGCTCCTGGGATTTCTTCCAGCATCCCTGCTCGCGCCTTGCTTACCCTGGATTCAGTGGGCACTGTTTCGTTGCTGGCACACAGTAGATGCCCAATAAAAACCAAACATATGGCCCACTGACTTCATGAAGGGACATTTGGTTTGTTTTCACTCATCAATCACTTGCCAAATGTTTTTTCACAGCTTCACTAGGAAGAAGATTATTTTGTGATTGACTTTTGAATATCCTAGGAGAGTGGAAATGTCTAACCAGCGTCCCACAAAAACTCTTGAGATAATGGAGGTTTATCTGGGGAGGTGTTCCCTGCCCGTCCCCTTCCTGCTTGGAGGGCTGAGCGGCTGGTGAGCATCTGACGTGTCTGGGAGCCGGAGGACGAGGCAGACTGAGGGGAAGAAGCTTTGCTTACGGACGTTTCCCAGGTGGCTCAGTGGTAAAGAATCCGCTGGTCAATGCAGGAGACGAGGTTTGATCCGAGAGTCCGGAAGATCCCCTGGAGGAGGAAATGGCAACCCACTCCGGTATTCTTGCCTGGGAAATCCCATGGATGGAGGAGTCTGGTGGGCTACAGTCCATGGGGTCACAAAAGAGTCGGACACAGCTAAGTACCTGAGCACGCACGCAGCTTTATTTGCAGGGCTAAGTGAGGACAAGATGGTTTCCGGGTACATAAATCTTAGAACTCATATTTCCTTCCCAGCATGAGTGCCTTCTGAAACTCACCTGGTTTTCCCTTCAAAATCTGGCCCCTGAGACAGATTATCCCACTACAGACTACAGACCAAGTGGCCCGGCTGGGCGCAGTTTTCTGCACTGGTCCCTCTATCAGGCGCTTCATTTCTGTCGTATTTCTGGCGCTCGCAGGCGCTGCACCTGGAGGTTAGCTTCCTGAGATGTGACGGCACGAACACCTGAGCGCCTGCCTCTGCTTCTGGGTCAGGGGGCGGGACGGCCCCGCATCTCCTCCTCGAGCCGCAGGGCAGAGACTTAGCGCCTGCGGGAGAGGAAAGCCCCTCCCCGCCCCCAGGCTTAGCTTCCCACATGGCGATGCTGTTTCACTGGTCTATGTGAGCAGTTTCCGTCTTCTGTTGTCTTCTCACTTGACAGTTGAAAATTCCAGTTAATTTGTCTTTTAGAACAAGAGGTGCAATTGGATTCATTAAATGATAAATGTAGGAAAGGTAGGGTACTGTTATTACTGCTCAGACCCACCTGTTCCACCCCCCACCCCCACCCCCGGCCTGAACAGCCGGGCGGGTGCCCCTTAGCACCTGGTTCTCCCAAAGCGAGATGACTGGTGCGGATTAGGGTGAATCTGCAGCCGAAGCACAGACACCCAGGCCAGGAACACTCTCCCTGCCCTGCAGGATGACCTGTAAGGCCAATATTGCATGTGAAGGCAGCTTCCCTTTGAATAGCGCTTCCCTGGTGACGCAGGTGCTAAAGCATCTGCCTGCAATTCGAGGAGACCTGGGTTCAATCCCTGCGCCAGGAAGATCCCCTCGAGGAGGGCATGGCAACCCACTCCAGTATTCTCGCCTGGAGAATCCCATGGACAGAAGAGCCTGGTAGGCTATAGTCCATGGGGTTGCAAAGATTTGGACATGACTGAGTGACTAACACTTTCACTTTCACACTTTGCTTTGAATATGACAAATACGCTATGCAGACGACCACAGGGAATCCAAGGGTTCCTGGAATAAGTACTAAGAACTGAAGCAGTCATCTTTTCCTCAACTGCAGATGTGACAACTGAACTGTGTCTGAATAATACCGAGCACCCATATTGACCTATGGAGGTCAATAGCTGGGCTTGGTTAAGCTCTGTACTGACCACTTACATTTTCTAAATGAGGAAGAAATGGCCAGATGGGAAAATTCAATTGCACCTGGCCTAAATTGTTTGAGTTTTTAAAGGATAATTTAATTGTATATGGTCAATGAAGACTCTCTTTTGAAAATTTGGTTTTAGGTTAATTTCATTCACTAGAATTACTCCTATGGAGATCAATGTTTTTTTAGGGGAATTAGAGTGACATAGACATTTTCATTCATCTGTAAATCTCGGGCTAATTTGTTTTTAGAAAGTAGAGATACTGCAGAAAAATGGGAGTCTATAGACCATAACCCGCCAGGCTCCTCTGTCCATGGGATTCTTCAGGTAAGAATACTGAGTGGGTTGCCATGCCCTCCTCCAGGGGATCTTCCCAACCCAGGGATCGAACCCACATCTCTTGCATCTCCTGCATTGGCAGGTGGGTTCTTTACCACCAGAGCCACCTGGGAAGCTCTGCCTAAGTCATGCCTATAATGCAGTCCGTGGAGTCGCAAATAGTGACTGAAATGGTAATGTATTATCTAGACTTCCAGTTTTCATTTGTGTAAAGTGGGGATAATAAGGAGAGTCATGTAAGAAACTCAATAAAGTGCCGCTTGATATATTTTATAGTTTCTCTTCACTTTTTTACATTTGTCATATCTACAGTTAATAGTAACTTATTTTAGCAACTCGCCATTTTCAAGTCTTTCTTAGAAATAACAGGCCTCTTCTTGTGCTTATATTTTCATATTTAATCAGGTTGCATCACGATGGTAACAAGTACAACAGGCAATGAGCATACGTGTGGTGGAACACGGCTCCTTCTTGTCAAGCACACAAGAAGCAGAAGGGCCCCCTCCAGAACAGGGCTGCTGCCCAGCTGCACACGTGAGCTCCTTATGTAATTCAAAATTGTCTAGAGACCAAATCAGAAAGGGAAGAGAAAGGGGTGAAATCAATTTTAATACTGTAGTCTGTCTAACTCAGTGCATCGCCTCATTGGCCTCATTGACTAGACAGTCATAAAAATGAGATCAATTTTCTTCTTTTTTACTTTGAGTAAAAACAAGAGACTATGTAGACTATGTATCTTGTTTTTTAAAAAAACAAATTTTGTCGGAACATAGTTGCTTTACAATGTTGTGTTAGTTTCTACTGTACAACAAAGGGAATCAGCCATAGCATATATATCGCCCCTCTTTTTTGGATTTCCTTCCCGTTTAGGTCAGCACAGAGCATTGAGTAGTGTTCCCTGTGCTGTATAGTAGATTCTCATTAGCTCTCTATTTTATACGTAGTATCAGTGGTGTATATATGAATAGTATCAGTGGTGTATACATGAATGACTGAGATTTTGCATTCTTTTTTTTTCATATGACGTCTTCAGATCTGGTGTATATTTCCCACTTGCACCCCATCTCAATTCAGACTGGACGCATTGCAAATGTCCAGTATCCACATGGGGTTCGTGTCCACCATACTGGAGAATGCAGCCCAAGGATTAGCCTATTATTCACAGGTGGTCAGCATGCCATGGGTCTTGGTCCTTATTGTAAAAGAGGAGTGGGCAGCTGTGGTCCATCCAGTGAGGCAGGGAAGGGGGTGGTCTGCTGAGGCAGGTGGTTCCAGACCTGAGGCATAAGGACGGTCATATTGAGAATTTGCTCCAGGCGGCCATGACATTTTGTGACATTCCATAAGCCACCTCACTTGATCCTCGAGACGGCACCTGAAGGAAAGTGCTGGAAACCAGAAGCAGGGGTACAAAATGACTTGTTGGTCGTCACAAGGCAACTGAACAGTGCAGCCATTTAAAAGCTGCATTTTACAGAAAGGAATGAAACTGTGTCATTTGTAGCGATGCAGATGGATCTAGAGCCTGTCTGTCATACAGAATGAAGGATTGCAGAAAGAGAAAAACATATACATTAACCCATGTCTGTGGGATCTAGAAACATGGTAAAGATGAGCCTGTTTGCAGGGCAGGAGTAAAAACGCAGAGGCAGACGACGGACGTGTGGACCCAGCGGGGGAAGGAGAGGGTGGCACAGATGCATGTGCATCAACTTGTGCAAAGCAGACAGCAAGTGGGGACCCGCTGGAGAGCACCAGGTGCTCAGCTTGCAGCTCTGTGATCGCCTGGAGGGGTGGGCTAGGGGTTGGGCGGGAGGCTCAAGACGGAGGGGATATATGTATACAGAGAGCTGATTCACTTTGTAGTACAGCAGAAATTAACAACACTGAAAAGCAATTGTACTCCAGTTAAACTCCCTGCAAATTATTTAACTTATATGCAGAGTATATCATGCAAGATCCCAGACTGGATGAAGCACCAGCTGGAATCAAGATTGCCGGGAGAAACATCAATCATCTCAGATATGTAGATGACACCACCCTATGGAAGAAAGTGAAGAGGAACTAAAGAGCCTCTTGATGAAGGTGGAAAAAGCTGACCTAAAATTCAACGTTCAAAAAACTAAGATCATGGGATCCAGTCCCACTTCATGGCAAATAGATGGAGAAAAAATGGAAACACTGAAAGATTTTATTTTCTTGGGCTCCAAAATCACTGTGGACAGTGACTACAGCCATGAAATTAAAAGATGCTTGTTTCTTGGAAGAAAATCTATGACAAACTTAGACAGTGTATTAAAAAGCAGAGACATTACCTTACCAACAAAGGTCTGTATAGTCCAAGCTATGATTTTTTTCAGTAGTCATGTGTGGACGTGAGAGTTGGACCGTAAAAATGGCTGAGTGCTGAAGAATTGATGCTTTTGAACTGTGATGCTGGAAAAGACTCTTGAGAGTCCCTTGGACAGTAAGGAGCTCAAATCAGTTGATCCTAAAGGAAATCAACTCTGAATCTTCATTGGAAGGACTGATACTGAACCTGAAACTCTAATCCTTTGGCCACCTGATGAGAAGAGCCAACTCATTGGAAAAGGCTCTGATGCTGGGAAAGATTGAAGGCAGGAGGAGAAGGGGACGATAGAGGATGAATGGTTGAATGGCATCACAGACTTGGTGGACACGAGTGAGCAAATTCCAGGAGACAGTGAAGGACAGAGAAGCCTGGCGTGCTGCCATCCGTGGGCTCACAAAGAGTCGGACTGAGCAACAACTCAGTGGCTCGTAAGAGCAGAAATGAATCTCTTCTACTTCTGGAGGCCAGAGATCTGGGCTGAGTCAAGGTGTGGGCAGGGCTGTTTCCGCTCAGGAGCGGGAGTCTGTTCCCCTGCCTCTCCGAACTTCTGACGGCTGCTGGCACTTCTCTGCGTGTGGCCACACTGCTCCAATTCTGCTCCTTGGGTCTCACGACTGGCTCCTTCTTGATCTGTCCTCAAATCGCCTGTGGCCTACCGTTTTATAAGAACGCTGGTATTTACGCTGAGTGTCCATCCAGACACTCCAGGTAACGGTCCCATCTGAAGGTCTGTAACGTCACCACAGCCACAAAGTCCCTTTCCTCATGTGTCGTGACGGCCACAGGTCCTAGGATTAGACCTGGATATTTTCAGGGGCTGTTGTTCAGTCCACCACATGCATTTGGAAGGAAGGGACGATACTTAACCCTTTTAAAAATCATCTTACACTTAGGTGAGTGAGTGTTATACTTAAGTAAGTATGACTTATATACTTCGTGGGACTTCCCTGATGATCCAGTGGCTAAGACTCTGTGCCTCCATGCTTCTACTACAAGAGGTCCAGGTTCAATCCCTGTCTGGGAACTAAGATCTCGCTTGCTGTGCACGGTGTGGCCGAAACAAACAAACAAAAGCACATCTCTGATTAGACTGAGTTTACACAAAAATAAAGACATACTTAATTAACCTCATTTAAAAATAAATGCTTTGATTGTTTGGCAGTTTTACTATGGGGCTTGAATGATAAGGTTCCTGTGTAGTAAAGAGCATAACTAGGCTTGTCTTATTTGTAGGCAAAGTTACGGTTGGTGTAGAAAAGTGTAAGATGAGTCAGTTTAAGGAAGAAATTAACTTCTAATCCCAAAGAGCCTTGAGCTATATATTTATTTTGCTTTGACTATTTTCATATTTTTATTGATGTATTGATTTATAATGTTTCGGATGTACAGTAAAGTGACTCAGTTTTAGTTTAGTGATTCTTTTTCAGCTTCTTTTTCATTAGTTTATTACAAGATATTGAGTACAGTTCTACAGTACCTACTCAACTGTAGGTCCTTGTTTATTTTATACGTAGTCATGTGTATGTTAGCACCAAATTCCAACAAAGGAATCTAGTTGAGCAGATGTATGAAGGAAAGGTAGAAATCTTTCTGGCAAAGTCCACAGCAAGAGAGGGAAAGCTGGCAGAAGAGGGTCCAGGCAGAGGTGACGAAGGCTGAGAATTTGCTAGAACTAAGGGAAAAGAGCAAGCCGTTGGCTCCAGAAATGAGGTTATGAAGGTGAGACAGGAATGTGGACCTTACACTTAAAGTTTTTAACACAAAGCTTCACATAGAACAAGAAGAAACTTACCACTTAATTAATGAATAAATCAATGAATGTAGTGAGCAGAGGATCTGTGGTATGTTTTGATATTGATATTTCTGGATTTTTTTCCAAAAGTTTCTGAACATGTAGATGATGTATTTATACACAGCTCTCATCCACTCTCAGCTCTTATCAAGGGAAAACTGATTTTGAAGGAATGAGAAGCATCTCTGTGGCCCCGTGCTGCACAAAGTGATCTGTGCCTACTTAGACCTCGGTCTGTGACTCATCTGGTGCATGGACCCATCACTACAGTCACATTCGTGGACTGAGGGATGTGCCCACCCTGGGCTGATAAGAGTCCTGGGTGACGGTCTACCATCTTCTTCCTTGTCTCCATTTACTTACATTTTACATCGATATCCAGATCCAGGACTACCCTAGAATTGGGAGGAATTATCAGAATCCACTTCTAAATGCAAAGCACAACAAATAAATAAATAAATACAACAAATAAAGAAGGTGGGCTCAGGGGCTGGTTTTGATCTGTTCTTCGGCACTGCAGTAGCTGATTTTGTTGGGCTCTCAGGGGACGCAGGATGGGGGGCACATGAAAGCTGGCTTTTAAATTTTTTCCTTAAAGGAGACTCTGCAATGAGATGAAATTGCTTCAGAAGAGAAGGGCTCTCTTCCGAAAGCATGAAAAAGGTAAAAGGCGATGAAATCAAAGTAAGGAAGAGGGGAAAACATTAGAATAAAAGGCTCACATGTAAGGGAATGTCACTTGGGCTGAGGGAATAGACAGTGAGTGAAGTGGAGAAATACTGAAGACCACAGAAAATAAAACGCCTTTGAAGAAGGGACTGGCATCAGGAAAAGAAGGAGGCTGTTTGCTTAACAAGAAGGATTTGCATTCGATCTAAATTAGATGAGACGAAGCAGGAAAATAAAGAATGAGCTTCCACTCTGTTTCGTGTCTATGGGCTGTAGCATTACCTCTAAATCTCTCTGTACATCGGCTGTGCAGAAGAGGCTCAGCCTTGAACTTGGGTTGAAAAGACCTCATGTGAACAAGCAGCATTGGATTCAAATTCTAGAACTGCCTTTCTGGGAGACCTTAGATGAAGCACAGTGATTTTCTCCCGTTTCAAATTCGTCCCCTGCTGTGGCAACAGGGACCTGCATGGAGGTGTGAATTTAAAACTGAGTTGGGGAAAAACGGGGGAATATCTGTCAACAGCATCAGTGGGAACTGGAATATGCTTCTGGCTTCAGTTCTACCAAGACCATGTGGCCCTGTGGAAATGTTGAAGGCGGTGACAAAGAGAATTCAAACTGCTCATTGACTATGGCTACGGCCAAGAGAAAAAGAGGAGATAATTGATATGGTAGAGACAATGACTATTTTTTCTTTGTGTCATTTTAACATCATTTATACAATCTTTTGAGTGTTAGAGAAAAAGATATGTTGACACACAGCTGCTAGGATGTAGAAGTGGTGTTTTCTTCCTTCAGTTTGTCAAGTCCTCACTCCACACACAGGTAGAAAATATTTAAGTGACCGTTTTCTAGCACTCACCTTATGTCAAAGGGAACCTTGCCCTGACACAGGAGAGATGAGATTCTTTGAGGAGAAACTGGTGGCAAAGCCATGTATAACCATGATTTATCCCTCTTGTTTATAACACTTATATCTGTTAACAGACCCTCCTTGACCCCAATTTCTGTGCATAATCAAAGCCCAGATCTTGTGCAAGGGATCCCCTTAGGAGGGTTTCTTGAGTAGCTCCAGGAAGGTGCATTCCTAAATTATCTCCTTTCTTGAGCTTTTCCTTTGTCTTAAGAATTCCCTTTCATGGGGCTTTCCTGGTGGACCATTGGCTAAGACTCTGCTCTCCCAATGTGGGGGCAAGGGTTCAAGCCTTGCTTGGTGAACTAGATCCCACATGCGGTGACTAAGAATTCACATGCCACAACTAAAGATTCTGATGCTGCAGCTAAGACCCAGCGCAGCCTTCCCTTTCTTCAAGATTTTCTTTGAAAATGTGAATAATCCTGAAAACGGTAATGCAGAAAATCACCAAATATGACCTTAACATTCTGCATCTTGCTATTTTAACTCTGAGCCCTTTGCCCAGACTTTACTGCCCGATTCTAGCTTTCCACTTTCCAAACTCTCTTCTCCTATGGTGCCAGTTCTCTTTCTAAAACTCGGATTAAATGTATTCTTCACATTCTAACACCCATTGTCTGTAGCAGATTTTCTTTCAAATTGAGGTTATGGTCCATTTGGTGGATTATAACAGACCTTCACAAAATGGAAAAGGGTTAAATAGGATTGAAATATCAGTATTTTCACAAACTGAAGGGTTACATTTTGTTATGCAAAACTTTTATTTACTGCATGTACATTTTGCACCTCGATACATATAGAAAGCATTTCCTGCTATACTGTGGTTGGAAATTGAAACCCACTGGCCTAGGGGCTTCCCTTCTGGTCCAGGGGCTAAGTCTCCAGGCTCCTGTTGCAGGGGGCCTGGGATCAATCCCTGGACAGGGAACTAGACCCCACATGCCACAACTAAAGATCCTGCATGCCACATCTAAGACAAGCGCAGCCAAATAAATAAATTTTTAAAGGAGATGATATATCTAAAAAGAAAAAGAAACAAAAAACACAAACATCCTATTACAATTAAAAAAAAAAAAAAAAGCCACTGGCTTGTAGGATGCAGTCGACACTCGGGGCCTTTGGGCCCTTTCCCAGGCGGTCTCCTCCCTGCATTTCCAGCCGTGCCTCGCCTTCTCCCCATCCTTTACAACATGGGCTCTAACCGAGTGGCGCCCTCTTAGGGCTCTTTGAACATATCCTGCGTCTTGGTGCCACCGCTCCCGTTTCTCTGCTCGATGTACCTGGAAGGCCTGGTTCACGTATCCGATCCTCCGTCTTCCTCGCCGGCAGAATCAGGCACTTCCGGTTGCCTTTTGGCGCGTGCTCTCTCAGCGCACATACCACATCTGGTTCTATTTTGTGCGTCTTTTCTCTGCTGCGAGAGACTCCCCCGAGAACAGCCGTCTGTGAGAACCTTCCACTCTCGATATCCACGAGGAAGCAAAGCAGAAACGCAAGGGAAATCATCAGTTCAGTTCAGTTCAGTCGCTCAGTCGTGTCCGACTCTTTGCGACCCCATGAATCGCAGCACGCCAGGCCTCCCTGTCCATCACCAACTCCCGGAGTTCACTCAGACTCGTGCATCGAGTCCGTGATGCCATCCAGCCAACCCATCCTCGGTCGTCCCCTTCTCCTCCTGCCCCCAATCCCTCTCAGCATCAGAGTCTTTTCCAATGAGTCAACTCTTCTCATGAGGTGGCCAAAGTACTGGAGTTTCAACTTTAGCATCATTCCTTCCAAAGAAATCCCAGGACTGATCTCCTTCAGAATGGACTGGTTGGATCTCCTTGCAGTCCAAGGGATTCTCAAGAGTCTTCTCCAACACCACAGTTCAAAAGCATCAATTCTTCGGCACTCAGCTTTCTTTACAGCCCAACTCTCACATCCATACATGACTACTGGAAAAACTATAGCCTTGACTAGACGGACCTTTGTTGGCAAAGTAATGGCTCTGCTTTTTAATATGCTCTCTAGGTTGGTCATAACTTTCCTTCCAAGGAGTAAGCGTCTTTTAATTTTGTGGCTGCAATCACCATCTGCAGTGATTTTGGAGCCCCCAAAAATAAAGTCTGACATTGTTTCCACTGTTTCCCCATCTATTTGCCATGAAGTGATGGGACCAGATGGCATGATCTTAGTTTTCTGAATGTTGAGCTTTAGGGAAATCGTAACTTGTATAAAATATAGAGAAGATGCTTTGGTTTCATAATTATGGGGTTTTGAGGAAACCTTGAGGAAAGCAACAGGATTAAGGCCGTGGATGGGGAGGACATTTCTACCCAACTGACAGTGGTTGTGAGAATTCCATAAGGAAGATGCGAGAAAGGTAAATCACAGAAGGTCAGCTTTAAAAAAAAAAAAAACAGCAATAAATTTAGCTATTTAACTTGTTTATTTTATATTTGTTTATTTGGCCGTGTGGGGACTTAGTTGTGGCACGCAGGATCTTTTATTGCAGTGCATAGACTCTCTAGTTGTGGCCCAAGGGCTCAGTAGTTACTCTCTGGCTTGTGAGGTCATAGTTCCCAAACCTGCATCTCCTGCTTTGCAAAGGGGATGCTTAACCACTGGACCACAGGGGAAGTCCCCAGAGAGTGAGTTGTGTGGGTAAAAATTTTTTACATAAACTTCTCATTCTTTATATTCCAAGTCAAGGATATTTAATAGTTTCAGTATTTTCCCTGAGCATATTTAATGAAACGTCTGTGGCATAAAATACCTGGTAATGATTTCTGATAGACTAGAGATTACTCCATGGGTTGGGAAGGTCCCCTGGAGAAGGAAATGACAACCCACTCCAGTATTCTTGCCTGGAGAGTCCTGTGGACAGAGGAACCTGGTGGGCTGCAGTCTGTGGAGTCTCGAAGAATCAGACACGACAGCACACACACACGCAGATTACCCCAAGTATCTTGATATCTCAAGTATTTTGCCCTTTTCCTTAAGTTACAAATGTTATTTTTGTTTACCTTCTTTCCAACTTGCATTGTTATGGGTATAAAATTAATTTTATTTAAACAATGTAAAGAATTTCTAAATTTCACAGTTAATTTCTCGTGAGAAGAAAAGCTAACACAGAGTTAACCAGTAACCATTTCTGCACCTCACAAACTTAATCCAAATCAGAGCTCTAGTTTCCTAATATCTGCACTTATGCTCATTAGCACAGGTCACTAGAGATTTGTGTGTTTGGGTGTTTTCACTTCTGTCATTGAAATGTGTTGCTCTTTTCAGTCCTTACTTATCAGTAATCATCAAGCCTATGGCTTATCTAATTTGAGATGAATGAAGCAGAACTAGATTAATTCCAGAGGGGATTAGAAGTAATAAGGACAAAAACCCTGTGTTCATATTTTACATTAATAAAAGTCCAATACAAATTAGAATATAGATGTTGTATATTGCTCCATTCAAATCATTTTAAGGAGAAAAACAACCTCAGATCCTTGGTAGCAAAATATCTCTTTCCCTGTCTTGACATTATAAAATGTTTATAAAATATGGTGGCACTTTTGTTCTTAATTTTCTCCTGCATTTTTCATTTACTGTGGACCCCCACCCCACCCCCACCCCCCACCCCCCCACATACACACACCACCTTTTGCTGTGGTGGCTTTTCAGTTTTTCCTTATTTCTGTCTCCTCCTTTTTGTTTATCTCCAATTTTCCCCTCTTCCTCCCCTCCTCCGTTTTCTCTCTTCCCACCTTGCGGTGTTGTTTAAGCATGCTGTAAACTTACTCATTCCCCAAAGGCAAAGCCAGCTATCTGAGCAACACTTTGTCAGCATAATACATTTACAGAATGCATATTTATGAACCTTTGAGCTTTTATTGTTCCACAGGGCAAATAAAAAACATGAAAAGTAGCAATATAGTGTTTCAAAGGTCCCTCAAGGAAAACAAAAGTAGCTGGAAATAAATTTGGAAAAAGATTCTTCTATACAAACAGATCCTTGAATTGGTTCTTACAAAAGGCTGAAGAGTAGGACCATTTTTGTCTTTCCCCCTACTAAGACTTAGGAAATTTTAAACTTTTTAATAGGTCTAGCCGCTTACAATTTGGAAAAGAAAATAATTTTAAAAGAGGATTGGACATAAATGTTTACAATCTAGAGAATCTTAAAACAGCATGTTGCATTTGGCTATAATAAAAAAAGATGAGAAAGATGGGGGCCGAAATTGAAAAGCCCATCTTACCTCCAAATTGCCTTCCAGCATGGAGTCAAAGTAAATGAGCCAGATTAAAGAGCTAGGGAGTAGAGATGAAAATCTTATAAAATGTCTTTTGAGAGTCTTATTTTCATTGATTTTAGCAGAATAATCGACTTCTCATCATGTTCCCCAACTCCCCAAAATGAACAGATTATTAATATTTAATGCTTGGTGGGGAAGTGGCCACAGGACCCACCCACTGTGTTCAGACAGAGTGAGATAAACCTAGAGAAAGTGAGAAGCTTAGAGGTGAGAATTCTGAAGAATTCTAATGGGGACTCCAAGCCCCAGTTCTGATTTAGATATCAAGGTGGGGGTGTACGCTTTTTTCGGGATCATCTCTGTCCTTCAGTACACTCCATTTATGGATGCCATATACTTCAAGCTCTCAATAGACTGAATGACATATATCCAGAAGTTGTATCTAAGAAGCATCAAAGTGGAGCCTTACGGTTTTGAACCTGCAATTCTGAGGCTCTTGCAGTTTGAACAGTTAGTAATGCCAGACTCTACAACAATGAGCCCAAAGTCAATCTTTAATCACTGGGCAAATAGGTCTTGGCAATGAACTGTACCAAAATAAGGGACCGAATTCCAGAGAACAGAGTGAAAGTAGGTTCTAAGTTGGGCTTCCCAGGTAGCTCAATGGGTGAAGAATCTGCCTACAATGCTGGAGCCTCAGTAGACACAGGTTCGATCCCTGTGTTGGAAAGATACCATGGAGAAGGAAATGGCAACATACTCCAGTATTCTTGCCTGGGAAATCTCATGGACAAAAGAGCCTGGTGGGCTACAGTCCATGGGTCCTCAAAGAGGAGAACATGAGTGGGCAAAACAACAGCAGCTTCTAAGTTCCACGTGAAGTGGGAAGAATCATAGACTCCTTGGATTCAGAACGTTCCAGGATTTAATTTCCACTGGAGAATGAGTGCCAGGGAAGAACACAACCCTGAGGACCACGTTCATCTCCCACTTGTGTCTCACATGTTTAAGGCCCCAAAAGCACTCAGAGAGAGACATTTTCTAAGGAGGACAGAGGAGGACCCTGGTCCCAGCTTTACTCCACAGCAGTCTTCACCAACAGTTGTCTTGGCTCCACCTCCTTCTTTTCAAGTTGTTTCCTTCCTGACTCTAGACAGGGGCTTCCCTGGTGGCTCAGAGGGTAAAGCGTCTGCCCACACTGTGGGAGACCCAGGTTCGATCCTTGGGTTGGGAAGATCCCCTGGAGAAGAAAATGGCAACCCACTCCAGTACTCTTGCCTGAAAAATCCCATGGACGGAGAAGCCTGGTGGGCTACAACCCACACGGTCACAAAGAGGAGCAGCCTGGTGGGCTACAGCCCAAGCGGTCGCAAAGATTGGGACACAACTGAGTGGCTTCACTGACTCTAGACAACGAAGACCCCCAGGTAGTGACCACGGTGAGTCCTAACAACATCCCTGCCAAGCCGAGATGAGGGAGAGCTGGTGTTCACACTTGTGTTCCCTGGGGAAAGTCCCATCCCTTAACGCTTACTTCATTAGTAAGGAAACGAGGTCTAGGTGATGATTACAAGTTTCTCATCACACACGGTCCGGGAGAAGGGTGGTGAGCACCACGGGAGCAGACCAAGTGAATTCTTTGCATCGCCGTATAGCCCATGTCCAAGGTGCCCAGGACACAGTCAGTAGACGATGGTTGGGGACGAGCTTGTGTTAGTCAACCTGAGTTAAGTTTGGCCTCTGTGCCTTGCTCTCCTGATTATCACTCAACTAATTCCGATTGCGCATAACATGTTTATTCTGCGGGGAAGTTAAAAGGCCGTCTCTGTATTTCACTTCACAGAACAAAGGAATTGGATTTTATGCCTTTGGCCTGGAGACATGCCACATTTCCTTCTTCTCTCTAGTTTATCTGCTTCTTCTCCTTTCTCTACCTCTGTGGCACAGTTCTATGTGGGATATTAATAATCCTAACAACTGCCTCCAGGAATACCCACACACAGGGCCATGGGGCATAAATAACCACGGTGTCCCCATCACCGAAAACTCAGGTTTAGAAAAAAAAATTGAAGCAGTAATTAAATAATAACTGTTAGCATTCAGAACCATTTAACATGCTGCCTGTAGCGTTATTCACTGAAGGAGATGCTGAGACTGATGGTGCTCAGAAAAAGAAAGAAAGAAGCCGCAGTCCTGAAGGAACACCCCCTAGTAACCAGGAGGTGCCTCTCCTTCCGGGTATCTGCTTGTGCTTAGTGGCTCAGTGGTGCCCGACTCTGCGGCCCCGGGGGCTGTAGCCTGCCAGGCCCCTCTGTCCATGGGTTTTCTCCAGGTAAGATTACCGCAGTGGGTAGCCTATCCCTTCTCCAGCAGATCTTCCTGACCCAGGAATCGAAGCGGGGTTGCCTGCATTGCAGGTAGATTCTTTACCAGCTGAGCTACCAGGGAAGCCCAGGGCATCTGCTTACCTGCAGTTTTAAAATATAAAGTACTGGGACTTCCCTGGTGGTCCAATGGTTAAGACTTCACCTTCCAATGCAGGGGCTGTGGGTTCAGTCCCTGGTCAAGGAGCTAAGATCACACATAGCTCATGGCCCAAAACCCAGAATGTAAACAACAGGAGCAATATTGTAACAAGCTGAATAGAAACTTTAAAAGTGTTCCACTTCAAAAAATAAAATAAAATAAACCAATGTCCTAAAATGATGTATGAAGTCCCGCTTTGTCTCTAGCCTTGACATCTGTTGGTTTCCTGAAAAGTAAAACTGTTGGCTGTCTAATCGTGTCCGACTCTTTGGGACCCCATGGACTGTAGCCTGCCAGGCTCCTCTGTCCATGGGATTCTCTAGGCAAGAATACTGGGTAACCATTCCCTTCTCATGGGATCTTCCCAACCTAGGGACTGAACCCAGGTCTCCTGCATTGCAGGAGGATTCTTTACCTTCTGAGTCACCAGGAAAGCCCTCATTTATTTCCTAGACGTCCTCTGTTCTTTGTCCATGCTGAACTACTTTCAACTTTCCAAGCATTCAAGTTTAAAATTCCTCTTTCCCCGCAATGTTTTGTGAGTTCCATGTACCCAGCAAACTCCTGCTCATCCCTCAAAAGACTGGCTCATGTCCTCCCTCAGAATTTGATCCGACACCAAGGCCCTGCAGAGGTGGAGGAGGCAGCAGCTACTGGTCTCTGTTACATCGCCCCTGAACTCGTGTTGTAACTACAGAACCATGAGTCTCTGGAAAGAAAGGACCATGTGTTGCTCGTTTTTACGTTCCTTGGGTGGGGCACAGCATGGGTCACACAAAAGGTACTTAGAATGTGTGTTGAATTCATGGC
Organism: Oryx dammah; assembly: GCF_014754425.2. Lineage (NCBI taxonomy): Eukaryota > Metazoa > Chordata > Mammalia > Artiodactyla > Bovidae > Oryx > Oryx dammah. The sequence goes on along the minus strand of NW_024070205.1, from coordinate 3,670,846 downwards.
TGGCTGGCTGGATGAAAGATTAAAGTTGTAGTGGGAGATTGCTACTACAGTGAGCAAGCGCAGAGAAGTCGATGGTGATGATTTACAGAAAAAGCAGAGATTGGGGTGATGGGGGGGCACGCTGTCATCTCCTCCAGCATCAACTGCTCCCCATGATGTATTGCCAGGCTTCCCAGGTGGCCCTAGTGGTAAAGAACTAGCCCACCAGGCTCCTTTATCTGTGAGAGCTCCTAGGCAAGAATACTGGAGTGGGTTGCCATTTCCTTCTCCATGGGATCTTCCCAACCCAGGGATCGAACCTGCATCTCTTGAGGCTCCTGCATTATAGGCAAATTCTTCATCCACTGGGCCATCTGGGAGTCGTAAGAGACACAGATTTGAGCCTTGGGTCTGGAAGATCCCCTGGAGGAGGAAATGGCAACCCGCTCCAGTGTTCTTGCCTGGAGAATTTCATGGACAGAGGAGCCTGGTGGGCTACAGTCCATGGGGTGGCAAAGAGTTGAACACAACTTGGTGACTGAGCAACAACAAACGGTTGTGGGTTGAACCACCGAGTTTGAAGGTGGTTTGTTACACAGCAGCAGATCATGGGAACTTGCAAAAGCCCATTTGTGATTCATTAAATCAACCTTAAAATGATGCCCAAATGACATGTTCTTCAGCAACGAGTCTTCTAGGGCGTGATACATGTAAAGCATTGATTACAATTTTCAGAAACCTTTGCTTAGACACATTCATCTCTCTTCAAACCACTCTCTTGAGCTTCCCTGGTGGCTCAGCTGATAAAGAATCTGCCTGTGATGCAGGAGACCCTGCTTCAATTTCTGGGTTGGGAAGATCCCCTGGAGAAGGGATGGATACCTAGATAACTACCCTCTCCAGGGTTCTTGCCTGGAGAATCTCTATGGACAGAGGAGCCTGGCGGGCTGCTGTCCATGGGGTCACAGAGTTGGACATGACTGAGCAACGAAGCACGTTATTAGCTCACTCTTGCCTGCCTGTGGATGTGTTCTTTACTCTTCCAGCACTCTGCACACCGGCTCCCTTTTAAGCTACATCTGTGCTTCAAGAGGAATATTGTTTTTCTGGAATTTACAGCAATGACACTTTGACCTCGGGTGATCCCTGGTATCTAAGGTGTCAGAAAGGGGCTTTTTTATGTTTATCTTATAATTGGCTCCAAAAAGCAGGCATAGCCTTATGTCATTTTCAGTGTATACGTTCTGAGAAGAGCTGCTGCTGCTGCTGCTAAGTCGCTTCAGTCGTGTTTGACTCTGTGCGACCCCATAGACAGCAGCCCACTAGACTCCCCCGTCCCTGGGATTCTCCAGGCAAGAACACTGGAGTGGGTTGCCATTTCCTTCTCCAATGCATGAAAGTGAAAAGTGAAAAGTGAAATTGAAGTCGCTTACTCGTGCCCGACTCTTAGTGACCCCATGGACTGCAGCCTACCAGGCCCCTCCGTCCATGGGCTTTTCCAGGCAAGAGTCCTGGAGTGGGGTGCCACTGGGAAGAGCAGCGTCCGACAACTTGTGGGAACGACTGGGTTCATAGAATCACCTGGCCACATGCTACTCGATTTTTCCACGATGTTTCAGGCATGTTAAGTTGGAAATTTTGGTAAAGGAGAAGTTGAAATTGATAAGATTCTCCAAAGGAAGAATACAGCATCCTTCTAAAGAACTGGGTTTAAACAATGGCTTCACAGAAACAAATATCGTGTATTAACGCATATGTATGGAGTCTAGGGAAACGATACAGATTAACCTACTTTCAGGGCAAGAACAGAGACAGACATAAAGAAAGGACTTGAGGACACAGCGAGGAGAGGGTGGGACGAATTGAGTGGGTAGCTCCAAGTGTACACTGCTTGTGTGAAATGGGTAACCAGAGGGAAACTGCTGTGCAGTCCAGGGAGCTCAGTGGGTACTCCGTGATGACCCAGAGGGTGGGATGCGGGGCGGAAGAAAGGCCAAGAGGCCTGGATGTTTGCATATAGCTGCTTCACGTCACCGCCCGGTAGAAACTAGCACGACAGTGTAAAGCATTTATCCTCCAATTAAAAGAACAAAATTTTAAAAAAAGGTAACTAAGAAAAAAAAGGCTTCACAACTCTTGGCCCATATCCTTGCCAGGGGAATGAAAAGGCTCTGGGGAGTGAAAATACTTTATAAAGGGAACTTGTTCGGAGGGAACTGAGCTGGGGGGTCTCTGGCGAAGGAGACGGTGGGATGAACAGAAAACGCTCTCCTTGCCCACCGAGCTTCACAAGGGAGCTCGTGTGCCCTGCACACAGGGGGCACGGGGCGTGTGACTGCTGTCGAGGGCCTGTGACCACGGCGTGAGGGCTGCCCAGGGCAGCGCAGCACGGAAGCTAAATGCGGTGGAGTATCAAGGGCTAGATGAGGAACTCTCTTCTGTTTGTTTTTTATATACACATTTAAACAAAAATTTTTAAATTGGAATATAGGGTGTTTCTTTTGCCTTTATACAAAGTTTTTTATTTTTTTTATTTTTATTTTTTTTAAAGTTTTTTATTTTAATAGTAAAACATTTTGTTTTTAAAAAATACTTGGTGTGAAAAAATAACTATAAAATGCAATTTGTTATTGCTGTTTAGTTGCTAAGTCCTATCCAACTCTTTGTGACCCCATGGACTGTGGCCTGCCAGGCTCCTCTGTCCACGGGGTTTCCTAGGCAAGAATAAGGGAGTGGGTTGCCATTTCCTTCTCCAGGGTATCAGAGTATAGTTGCTTTATAAAGTGTTAATTTCTACTGTACAGCAAAGTATATCAGGTATATGCGTAGACATATATCTGCTCATTCTCTTTGGATATCCTTTCCACCTAAGCCACCATTTGCAGAGATGTGGATGCACATGGTCATGCAGACTGAAGTAATCCAGAAAGAGAAAAACATGTGTCATATATTAACATATATGTGTGTTATCTAGAAAAATGGCACAGATGAACCTATCTGCAAAGCGGAAATAGAGACACAGACGTAGAGGACAAATATACAGAAGGGTAACCCTTAGCTTGGCCATTGGTCCCTGTGGAAGCAGGCCCTGCCTCCGAAGGGATGTCCTGGTGCCTGCATGTCCGGGGTGGCGCAGAGCAGATGGCAGGAGCAGCCAGTCAAAGGAGCCCCTGCACTCTCTCTGCCCCAGGGAAAGAGGGGCCTCGAGAGAGTCACCTCCTGTCACCCCAGGAGCACCAGGGGTGGTTTCTGACAGCCCCAGTCAGGTCAGAGCTTCCTATGCCCCCTCTTCTTCTCCCCTCTTCTCTGGCCCCCGGCTGGGTCAGAAACATCTTTGAGCAGGGATGATCTCGGAAGAAAGAGGGCCCTGCCTTCCCCACAGTCATGGCAAGCCCACAGCAGGACCCAGCTGGAGAGGGAAATTTCCCTTTAAATCAGGTGTGAAGTTTTGATTATGCCCTGAGCCTGGACACTTTTGCCTGATTTCAGACTGTGCTTTTGACTTACAGTCATGATACGATGCTGTCTTATCCAAGTCTGGACCGGTCAAGTCATGAGAATAAGTCAGAGACAAGATGATTTGCACAGAATACAGTTTAAAGGGGACCAGGGAAATGACAGAGGAGCCTGGTAGGCTACAGTCCATGGGGTCCCAAAGAGCGGACACAACTGAGCGACTAAGCATACACATTGGGAAACAAAGTTGCACTGTGATTCAATTCAGTTCAGTAGCTCAGTCGTGTCTGACTGTTTGGGACCCCATGGACTGCAGCATGCCAGGCTTCCGGTCCATCTCCATCTCCTGGAGTTTCCTCAAACTCATGTCCATCAAGTTGGTGATGCCATCCAACCATCTCATCCTCTGTTGTCCCCTTCTCCTCCTGCCTTCAATCTTTCCCAGCATCACGGTCTTTTCCAGTGAGTCAGTTCTTCGAATCAGGGGGCCAAAGTATTGGAGTTTCAGCTTCAGCATCAGTTCTTCCAATGAATATTCAGAACTGACTTCCTTTAGGATGGACTGGTTGGATCTCCTTGCAGTCCAAGGGACTCTCAAGAATCTTCTCCAAAACCACAATTCAAAAGCATCAATTATTTGGCGCTCAGCTTTCTTTATGGTCTAACTCTCACATCCATACACAGCTACTGGAAACATCATAGTTTGACTAGACAGACCTTTGTCAGTAAAGTAACGTCTCTGTTTTTAATGTGCTGTCTCTGTTGGTTACAGCTTTTCAGCCAAGGAGCAAGATTTCATAGTCACCATCTGCACTGATTTTGGAGCCCAAGAAAATAAAGTCTCTCACTGTTTCCATTGTTTCCCCATCTATTTGCCATGAAGTGAGGGGACTGGACACCATGATCTTCGTTTTCTGAATGTTGAGTTTTAAGCCAGCTTTCTCACTCTCCTCTTTCACTTTCATCAAGAGGCTCTTTAATTACTCTCCTTTTCTGCCGTAAGGGTGGTGTCCTCTGCGTATCTGAGTTTATCGACATTTCTCTCAGCAGTCTTGATTCCAGCTTCTGTCCTGTGACTCCATTCCACAGAATCAGACAGGCTGTCACTCAATGCATTGTTTGCATCAACCAGTGGGGTCTTTTTTTTTTCCAAAGAATTGCTAGTTCAAAGCATTTGAGATCTAATTAAAATCTATTCTTACATTCTTTCACAACAATAAGATTTCATTTATTCTCCATATCTTTGATTTTCAAAAAAACGAGTGGTAAATTAAATACAGGGAATAGAACACCGCAGAATTGTTTGAACAATAAGGATCTTTTAAAACCAACTATTGCTTATTGATACTAAAATGATATACTGACTTTTTTTTTCCCCTGAGCTAAGCTTGGTCAAAAATCTGTCATGATCACACATCTTACAAGCTGATGTACTTACTCTGTTGATATATTATCAGTGGTGATACGGCGTGCTTTTATGCCTTTTATGTCATAATGTGGTAAATAAGATTCAGCGCACACAGGCAAGAGAAATTTGTCGTCTTTTCAAAAAATGTAGTCGGAGCTGTTGATTTTGAATATGAGTATCACCACAAGGGGCTTCCCTGGTGGCTTAGCTGCTAACGAACTGCCAGTGCAGGAGACCTAAGAGACTCGGGTTTGATTCCTGGCTTGGAAAGCCAGGAGGAAGTGGCAGCCCACTCCGGTACTCTTGCCTGGGAACTCTCATGGACAGAGGAGCCTGGCGGGCTCCGATCCTTGGTTTCCCAAAGAGACGGCCATCACTGAGAGCACACGCGCACACAGGTCACCCTGAGAGTAACTCTTCATGAACACCCATTTTCTGAACAAACATGGCATCATATAATCAACAGTGTGACTGTCAGATAAAATGCTCTTCAATAATAATATCTCCCAAGATTTCTAAGTTCTCTTACAAGGTATATTATTTTTACTCATGTGAAGGAGAAAAGAATTTCAGCAAGGTTAGCCTTAATTCAGCAAAGTTGAAGTGACTCGCCCAAGGTTATATACCAAGCTATGAAAAGAGAGTCCCTACCTGGAAAGGACTTCCCTCGTGGTCCAGTGGCTAAGACTCTGCACTCTCAATGTAGGGAACCCAGGTTCAATCCCTGCTCAGGGAACTAGATCTCACACATCACAGCTAAGACCTAGTGCAGCCAAATAAATGAAAAAGATAGCTTAAAAAAAGAAGTTCCTACCTGGAAGCCTCAAACCACCAGACTAAGTATAAGGTCTGCTAAAACATGGTAACAACACAGCTTCTATGGAAAATGGGGAGGCAGGCGGGTACCCCTTGGACGAGACTGCTATTTCTTGTATTTCTGTTTGTTTGAGTCTTTGTGGAGTTCTAAGAACAGATACATCTACTATGTATTTAACAGAACAGTCCCTAGAAACACACTTTGGCCTACTGTGCTTACTTACATTGTCTGTAAGTGAGCACACAGGACCTGTCCTGAACTCTGCCAACAGAAGTAAAAAGGAGGGAAAAACTCTTTTGCTAGTAAAACACAGACTTACTTCATAAAGAGGAAGTTTTAAAATAAATGCAGAAAAATGGAAGTTGTGAGGAAAGTAGTTCTTGAAAGATAGTTGTAAAAACACCACCAGCAGAGTTGTGTGTGTTGAAGCAGAAAAACACTGGGGTCCAGTCCTAGTTCTGATGTGTTCTTCATTTACTCTAAGACCTAGTGACTTAAAGAATGTTTATGGCCTTATCATTTCCTCCAGTTAGGAGTCCACACGTATATTAGCTGAGATCTTGTTTCCAAGGTCTTTCCCAAAGCTGCAATTAGGTAGATGTGGCCTGTGCCCTTATCTGAAATAAGCTGTGATTCACTTATGAGTTCATCTGAGTTCTCATTCAAAATTTTCAGAAAGCAACCTTTAAGTCAAGATACAACCCTGACTTAGGAGGACTTGCAAATTTATTCCTGTAATTTCTATTACCTTGCCTTATCAACTCCCTTTTGCTTTCCTACAAGGCAGGGGACTCGCCCAGTCTTTCAATTTGATGCACAAGAATAATCTGAACTGAACTGACATTGCTTTTTTCCTCTCTGCTTGTTACTGCTGTGGCTTAAACTTTTCCTAGTTTAGCAGAGAGAATATTTTGGCTTTGAGTAACTGATGAACTGCAAATTACTTGCAGAAATCAAAGTTAAAAATGAAAAGTATTAGCAATAGGCAAGTTACTTAATTACACCAGTAAGAACTTAGAAGCCTCAAATTCACATTTAAAAGTCACATAAGCAGAAAATTTATTTCTCCAATGTGATTCTATTGTATTTGACATGTGTGTATGTGTGTGTCCTTACATATATTTAGGTCGGTTTCTGCCCATGTCATCCAAGCATTTTTAGAAATTAAAATTGGATCAGAATATTATGTCCATGGCTGTGTGACTGATAAATTGTATACACAGCGTGTTTTCCAGCTGTTTTCGAATTGCTTTAATTTATTTACCCTTCTTCACACAGAAAGTTCATATATTATAAATCACAAGGGTGTTTCAGGGCATGACAGACCCTCATTCCTGAACAGAATGGTCTCTCATGCATAACTTTCTTTGATCAACAACTCAAGCCAAATGAGTTTAGGGTGAAAAGAACATGTAACATATTTAAGCCGGGAAGAAAATAGTACCCAGACCGTCATTTAGTGTAAGAAATATCTGTTGTTAGCTTGGTGTTTTGTTTTGACTCTTCATGAAAACAACAGACAGATTTCTCAACAGGATACATCTAATAGATTTTAAATATTGAGAGATTCAATCATTCTTTTTGCAGCTAGTAAAAATAAACTTTCAAACTGATTTTTAAAAAGACAAATTTAAAGGCTCTGAATTGTTTTTTGATATAGTTCTTGGAAAATTAATCAAACTACTATCTATCTGTAATTCTGTGTTAAAAGGCGAAGGTTTTTGGAAGGGACCACCTATGGTAGGATAAAAGAATTAGTTATCCACAGATATATTCTTGGCTGGAGATACTATAAAATTTACTTTTATAAAAATATTATGGACAATTTAATCCTCGGATGCTTAGAAGAAATTCTATACCTGTACACTGAGATAAAGAGAGTCATTGACTACTATAATGATGATTAGAATATAATTCCAGAAACGAGATGCAGCTCTATAATAAATTTAAATGTTTTAGGTTGATCTGATTTTTTAATGCTTTTGAGAAGACGTTTATTTTTATTTCATCCCCACATATATAATCCTTATGATTTATACAATATTAGGAGAGTCTTTTTGCTAGTGAAATTAGTTGATGTAATGTTTACAAAATTCTCATTAACCTAAAATCTAAATGGCATTTTCTGTATGTTTAATACGAGTTTTGGCCAGAATTTTATTGAAATGTCTACAGTTTGATAATATATTGACATGATAAAACAGATATATTTAATTTGAGTACATGTTCTTCATTTAAAGAAATCACCTAATTATGTAATTATATGGAGAGTTTTGAGTCATTGCAAACTCTTAGACAAGTAATATAGTATATATGTTTAAGAAAGATGAAAGGGCTAATTACACATTCCTCAGAGAAGCATTATTTGATTTCCAGTAATATGTTTGAGCATTTTAGATAAAATGATTTTTGTAAATTGATGATAATCTTAACTAAAATCATTATTAAATTTTATTTAATACTTTATTTGATTAAAAGTTTCAAATAAAGACTGCATCATTCCAGAAAAGTTAAAATTAATTCTCTTATAAATAGAAGACCATGATTTAATCCACTTGAAAGTTTTGTTGCTCTAATATATTACAATTCCAAAAATATTTTCAATTCTTCATTGTTATGAAACTAATTCTTCAGTTTTAGTCATGAATTCCATTGAAGAACAAAATGTCTTTGGCTATAGTTTTCATGTTTTATTAAATATGTTTATATTTAAGTGTATTTATACTTTTTGATCAACACACATCTGAATTATGACATAGTTAGTTTTAAAATATTTCATGTGTGTACACAAGCAGAATTTTATTACCAGGGAGATGTGTTTTTCTCATGGCGATTTCTGAATGTTCTTATGCATAAATTTTCACCAAACTACTGGGAGACAATATGTGGAAACTGATTTTTCGGGTTAGGGATTAGTCCGCTTTCTTTGGCACAACTCCTCCTCTCTCTCTTTAAGATGATCACTCGTTCCTTGGATCCTGGTTGTGCTGGGTCTTCAGCGCTGCGTGCAGCCTTTCTCTAGCCGCGGTGAGCAGAGGCTGCGGTTCCTTGCGGCGCCCAGGCTTCTCTCTGCGGCGGCTTCTGTTGCTGCAGGCGCTCGGGCTTCAGTAGCCGCAGTGCTCGGGCCCGGAGCCTGCGGCTCTTGGGTCCCAGAGCATGGGCTCAGGACTTGTGGTGCACGGGCCTAGTTGCTCCACGGCGCGAGGAATCTTCCCTGGACCGGGGACTGAACCCATGTCCCCTGCACTGGCCGGTGGTGTCTTATCCACTGCACCACCAGGGGAGTCTGCCTCACCTCCTCCAGGGATGGCTTCTAGCTCTGTGTTCATCCTTCGGTCCATCTGTCCCTTCGTTCGGTCGCTCACTCTGCGCTATTGGCCTTGCACCTCCTAGGCACTGCGCCGTGCTGTTAGTACCCTGGCGCTCTGGGCAGACACTACCTCTGTTACAGTTCTTTCTTCTAGACGTAGATGGAAGTAGTCATCCAATAGCTGTTTAGTCTGCGTTAGGGTAGCAGGGGCAGAGCTCTGACAGCATTTGGTGGGAGGAACTGACTAGCCTGGTGACAGCCTAGGGGTGAGGTCAGGAGAGCAGCCCAGCCTGGCCCGGAAGCTCAGACCTGAGGGGCGAGAGTCGCTGGCCCCAGGAGGTGGATAATGGGCTTGTGGACTAGGATCCCTGGCCGAGGGAAAGGTGTGTGCAAAGCGACAGAAACGGGAAGGGGACTGGCCCTCCGGGTGCAGGAAACACGGATGAAAGCGTGGCTGGGCGGGCCGAGGACACGGTGTGGCAGGCCTTCAAGGTTGGTGGTGTTTCTCGAAGAGGCTGTTTAGAAGGGTTAGCGGAGGGAGAGGAGAGGAAGGAAGTCTCATTGGGTCAGCCTTCTGCTAAGCTTCCATCAAGGTGGAGACAACTATTCTGGAACTTTCTCCTCCTGTGGCAATGAATTTCTAACCCCTCCAGTCTAACTCTCTTCCTGCCCACTTCACTATCTTGTGAGAATGTCTCTATTAAATGGAAGAAAAGGCAAGGAAGGTGGCTTTGGGCAGTTAGCTCTGCGAAATACGTAGAACATATACAAAGACCTTTTTGGTGGCATTGAAATCACAGCCGCATGGACAAACAGACCCCACTCTGTGGCCTTGTCCTGGCCTGCCTTGGTAGGAGAGACGATAGCTGTTATCCCTGAAATGGGGGCTGGCAAGGTATGAAGCTCACTAGTCTAGTTAACCACATGAAATGTGGTCAGTGGCCCTGGGAAAAGGGTTTGCAGAGTTAGCTTGGTATTTGAGATGGGTTTACTGTTAGAGAAAGGAAAGGCTACCCACTCCAGTATTCTGGCCTGGAGAATTCCATGGACTATACAGTCCATGGAGTCGCAAAGAGGCGGACAGGACTGAGCAACTTTCACTTACTTAACTTACTTGCTGCTAGGTAAATGACCTTAGCCTCCATATGTCCTTGAAAAAAGAAGATTTAAAAAAATTATAACAAACATATATGGTTTTATTGGTTTTAAATGGGCTTCCCTGGTGGCTCTGATGGTAAAGAATCCGCTTACAATGCAGGAGACCTGCGTTCAATTCCTGGGTTGGGAAGATCCCCGGAGAGGGAAAAGGCAACCCACTGCAGTGTTCTTGCCTGAAGAATCCCACGGACTGAGGAGCCTAGTGGGCTAAATCCATGGGGCTGCAAAAAGTCAAACACAGACTGAGCAGCTAACACTTTCACTCCCTTGTGAATTCTTTTCAGGAGAAGCCCTGGGGGCCTGGGCCCCTAGCACTGCTCACGTGCCTGCTCCTCACTTCACGGTCAGTGTCCTAGAGGGAGGAATGGCCCTGCTCTCTGTCTCTGCTCCTGAGCCTAACACACACAGTGTGCAATGATATCCATGGCACTTGTGGACACCGTCACCCCTAGTCTGGAGCAGATCTGGCTGAGGTGGGAACGGTGAAAACACTCTTGGTTGGCCTTCAGTAAGACTTGGATCCAGAGCCCACCTGGCCCAACCCCTCCTACGTGTATGTCCCCATTCAAACTCTCAGAGACTCGGTCCTTTCTGACACAAGGTGGGGAATGTTGATGTCAACTCGCAGGGTTGGGATAACTATCAGAGACCATATGGATTAATATAAAGGACCCGGGGCCTCAAAGAGGCTCAATCAGTGGAAAATTTCCCAGGGCCATGAGGTGTGAGACAGAGACATATCCTGTTACTGTGTAATTATTACAAATGCACCTCAGGTCCCTGCTCAGCCCTGATTCCTCTGCCCCGTTCTCCCTCGCCATGTCCCGTGGAGGGCTACTTTGTTTAAATCAGTCATTATGGTTTCCTCTTGAAACGTTGGTTTGTGGTGGGATATATGTAAGTCAGAAGGAAGGTGCAGGCTTGGAGCGGCAAAGCAATGATTAAACCCTCGGAGATGACAGAACCCTGAGGGGCCCTTTCTGTCCGAGGCGTGATCCTCATCACAGCCACCCCCCTGCCTGCCCTGGCTTTGGATCTCCAAGGGACCCCAGACTCATGTCAATTTTATGAACAGCTGAATTGAGAGTGACCTTTTACTGCAGCAGAAACATTAAAAGGAGATTACAGGACCAAACCTGCAGAGCAGCCACGCTCTAAAATCCCCCTTCTTGAAAATGGCAAAGCTGCTGGAATTTTGCCAGGAGAACTCCGCCGAAGCAAGGGGAATGAATAAATAATCATTCGGGGCATCTTGTCTTCCTTTGTTTGAGCTCTTAAGGCCAAGACAGCAACCACTGATTAGAAAAGATTTTGTGTTTCTTTTTACTGTTCAAAATAATGCTGTTCTTTGCTGTTTAGCCCTTTCCAGCCTCCTTCCTTTCACAGGGCGCCCCGTCCTTGATCTTTTCCTGGCTCTGCTGCTTTTCATCTTGCCATTTTCATCGTTGCCGCCCATTTTCTTCCCTTCAAACCTTTCCCTTTTGGTCCGCAGTAGATTCCATTCCGAGCAGCAAGGTATCCCCCGGTTTGCCTTAGTCATCATTCTCTTTGGTGTCTGTTGCCACAGACTTCCTTCCATTTCCTGCTTTTCTCCACGCCCCCTACACTTTCTTCTCCTCACCCACCCCCTTCCTCTTATTTTGCATCTGACATTGTTTTGGAGAAGACCTCTTCAGTGTACAGCCTCCTTCTTTACGGCAGGTCCTGCTCAGGAAAGTGAAAGTGAAGTCGCTCAGTCGTGTCCGACTCTTTGCCACCCCATGGGCTGTAGCCCACCACGCTCCTCCATCCATGGGATTTTCCAGGCAAGAGTGCTGGAGTGGGGTGCCATTGCCTTCTCCATGAGTCACCCCCCTAATGCAGTGGGAAGCATTGATTCAGCTCCCAGGAGAGTCCCATAAGTTTGCATATTAAGAGTGAAACTAGCCTCAGGTACACGGAGACCCCATAAATATCCAAATATGACATGATTCCGGGTGGCCTGACATGCCTGTGTGTGGCTCTGTGACCAGATGTGTTCCTTGCGCTTGGGACTCAGGCGGTGTACCATCCAACTCCTTATGGTCTTTTCAACGTTTTAAAAGTCAGAGAGTGTGCGATTTTCTTAAAATCTTGTTATCTAGTGTCACTGCTTTTCTTTGCTGTTCACAGGGCAGATAGAAGTTCTGCCCACTAATGATGAGACAGACCTTGTCCTCGGATGAAGCTTCCAAGTACTAAGGGTGCCCCGGGAGAGGCTCGTGTTTACTGCCTTGTTCCCAATTAACCTTGGGATTCTGTGACATTCCTCATGCCTGCCAAGCAGATTACGGCTTAGTGGTGGTGAGAAACTGCCAGTGCCAATGTTTTGCATAACAGACTTGTGTTGGCTTAGTGGGGGAGCCCCTTCCCCAGCAGACATATTTCAGCAGAGCATGTGTGCATGAGTGCATGGACTTGGGTACACACACACACACACACACACACACACACACGGCTTCTCCTCTGTACAATTTGCTCACGATGATCAGAAAACTCTGTTCACTTAGGGGTAATTCGGTCTGATGTTGAGGCTTGAGTGAGTGAATAAGAGGATCTTTTGCTTAGCTGAGCGTTTACAAATACCCACCGAGTTGGGCAGGCATTCACTGAGACCTCAGCAGGAAGAGCGCTGGCCAGGACAGCGGAGCACACTTTGAGCCTGGAATCCCAGGACGGCAGAGAGGCTGAGGGGTCGCCCTCGTTAACGCCTGCCTGATGCCTGCAGCCCCTCTCCCTGCCAGGCCCCCACGAAGCCCCACTGATGCTGTGGACGCTGCCAGACTCTGGGAGCTCACGGCATTGCAGTGTGAACAGAATTTCAACCCACTAGCTGGTTCCAGTTCTTTTCAAGGTAGCAGCTCTTATTCTAACCAGACTCTTTCAGGAAAGAGCAAAGAGGTCTCTAGAACACTTGACTGTTTCTCCTGCTCCTCCTCTATGTCCCTCAGGACACCGAGAGCGTGGTGACGAGGGCAAGAAGAGAGTCAGTTCTCTGGTGCAGCCATTGAGGACCACAGTATGGAGGAGCTTCAAAAAGTTAAAACCGGAAGTAACATACGGTCATGCAGTTCAATTTTGGGTATTTCTCCAAAGGAAGCAAAAACACACAAAGACCCATCTGCATCCCTTGCTCCTTGGTGCATTGTTCACAACAGCCAAGACACGGCAACAGCCTAGTGCTCGTTGATGGATGAACGCATTAAAAAGGTGGGCCTGTGCATATAAACCAATGGGAGGTGATTAAGCTGTAGAAAACAACGAAATCCTACCATTTTTAAGCACCTAATGAATGAAACAGTAGAGTAGGGGGAGACAGAGACCCCTTGGGAGTGACTAGACTGTCAGGATGACTTTCAGAGAAAGGACATTGCAGCAAATTGAACTTGACCTACTCAAAATGCCGCGCCAGTGCTGAAAAGTCTTTCATTCTGGACCACAAAACTAGGAAAAAAAGAGGGAAGGAGGAGCACTACCCAGGTGGAAAGAGAAGCAGTAGAATCATTGAGAAGCATAGCTGTCAAGTTGATGCTGGGTGGCTGCACTGAATAACTTCTATTTTCCTGAAGGACGGGGACTAGATACGCACCTTATCACTGGCGACAGGAACCCCGTGGCAGTGCTTCCTAGCTGGGCTTTTCACGTCTGGGTAACCACTGGTGCGTTAGGACAAGGACTCCCCATGTATCAGTGTTGAGTATCAACTCATTTAGGGAGAGGTACTTTTTTTTTTTTTTAATCTCCCACTGTCATGAAAGGTTTAAAGGCTCAGAGAATGTTTGCCAAATGAAATTGGGTTGAGTGGGAGCTGGCCAGCAAGTCTATCATAGAAGACGAACCGACATGTTCATCCTTGGCTTTTGAAATGTGGAAGGAAGTTTAGGTGGAAAATCAGAAGAACACAGATTGTTCTACCTTGTTCCACTGAACAATGTTTTACTGAGAAGAATATTCAGCTGACCTTATTGTTTCAGTAACCCTTAGGAACCCTGAGAAGGTGGTGGGCATGTCCGGATATGTTCTGGAGGAGGGGGCAGCTGTTCTCTGTGGTAGCCCTCCCTCGATCTGAGAAAATGATTTCCACCCAGATGGGTCGGAGACAGCTGTTCTCCGTCTGATCCGGGCCCCTCTCCTCTCTGTTTCTTAAGCCTTCTTTCCCTTCGGGTCATGTAAAATTTCTGAGACTCACCCAGGACCAGCCATGCTTAGAAAAGTGGTAAAAACTCGTTGTATTTAATATCCTGTGATAAACCATAATGGAAAAGAATATATATACATATATATATGGAAAGAAAAAAATATATATATGAATCACTTTGCTATACAGCAGAAATTAATACAACATTGTAAATCAACTATACTTCAATAAAATAAAATTAAAAGTGGCAAAACTTACTCTATTCAATCTCCTGTGATAAACAATAGTGGAAAAGAATAGAGAAAAATCATGTTGGGTTGGCCAAGAATTTCATTCCATAGTCTCTCTCTCTCTGTAGACGTGAATATAGATAGATAGAGATGCATGAGTGCGTGCTAAGCTGCTTCAGTCCCATTCGACGGCAGCCCTATGACCTGTAGCCCCCAGGGTCCTCTGTCCAGGAAGGAGAAGAAGAAGAAAAAAAAAAGGCAAAACTCCCCTCTCCAAACACCAAATATCTGAGTCATGAAAACCCCTTGCATTTATATGCTAGAAGTTTCTTACAGGACTTCGGTTTCAACTCTGGACTCTGGCACTGGAGTGAGAGTAAACGAGATGATTGGCGTTACACCTTCAGATCTTTCTTTATAAAGGACTCTGGAGTCGCTGCGTCTGCCCGAGCAGGGCGGACACGCAGCGTCCTCCCGGTGCTTTATTGCCACCCACGGGCTGGACCGCAGACGCCGAGCCGGGCTCGGTCAGTGCCGGGGACCAGACCCCCAGAGCCGGCGGGGCCACCGGCTGGGGGGCCGCCCACCTGGGGGCCGGGGTGTTTGCGGTGCCCGGAATGCCTCCCAGTCCCCCCCGTCTTATTAATGCTTCAGAGTAGCATAAAGCCTCATTCATTATTCATAATAATCCAGTCAGAGGGCACCCGGAGCCCTGATAAATTCTCACCTCAGTGACAACGGCTGACAGGGCCCGGGGTTTTATAGCCCTCCTCCCGCCTCGGCAAGGTGCGCTGGGCAAAGGTCCACCGCCATCCGCCGCTAATGACCAGGCTGATATACGAGCCGCTGCTGATTTCCTGACATCAAGGCCCGTCGGCTGAGGCCCCACCTGCAAGCCGGGGGCAGAGATGAGTATCTGTCAGGCTGGAAAAGGCAGAAACAGGCCAGGGTGCGGGCAGGAACGGGTTAACTCAGAGCAGGGAGCAGGAGCCTAGGGCTGGGAAGAAACCGCTGGCAGAGAAGCCACCGGCAGAGAAGCCACCGGCCCAGACCCCACCATGGAACTGGGGTAGCTTTGAGACTGTGTCCACAGGGCTGGAAGGAGGGAGTCCTCTGTTCTGCAGACTCTATCCCTGCCAGCACCCCCAAGGGCTGAGTGATGATGATTTTTAAGATCTGGTGAACTGGCTTATAAACATCAATAATAAGATTTTGAAGAACATGAATTGCAGTCTTCATAAAGGGCAGACACTTTGGAATATTGGGTTAGTTTTCAAAGTCATCTTTGCTGTCACAAGATATGCAGGGAAAGCTATTTGCTTTTGTCCAAACTGAACCTACTTTAAAAAAAAAATTTTTTTTTTAGTGTTTAATGAAGGCAGAGTTTCAGTTTAGAAAGGTGAAAAATTCAGGAAATGGATAATGGTGAGAGTTGTACCATGTGAAGGTACCTAATGCCGCTGAACTGTACACTTCAACATGGTTAAAGTAGTATGTTTCATATTATGTGACTTATCACAGTAAAAATTTTAAAATTTTAAGTTGAAGTATACTTGATTTACAATATCATGTTAGTTTCAGGTATACAACACAGTGATTCAGCTCTCTCTCTCTCTATACACATACATATAATTTTCCTTTTTCAAATTTTCTCCCTTATAAGTTATTACAAAACATTGACTAGAGTTCCCCATGGGACCTACTTTCTTAAAAGCACGTTTATCTTCCTCTTAACTGTTGCAAATCCAATCACGTGTAGGTACAGTTGTCAGCGTTTTCCCTTGGCTCTTTATATCGAGAGTGCTGACCACATGAAGATTTTTTTGATTCACAGTTTTTCTTTTCATTTTCACATGGTGTGTGTGTGTGTGTTTAGCTGTCTTGATTTTCAACCTTCTGGAGGCTTTTCTGGACTTAGAAATTGGTTGCAAGAAAGTGAGATATAGCAAACAGGGTAGAGTTCTAGGAAGAAGCTATTCGATTCCGGCGGGTCAGGATGCATCTATCCTATATTTCTAATAATAACAGGGGCTTCCCTCACGGCTCAGTCAGTGAAGAATCGGCCTGCAACGTAGGAGATTACCTGCAACAGAGAAGACCCGGGTTTGACCCCTGGGTCGGGACGATCCCCTGGAGGAGGAAATGGCAGCCCACTCCAGTATCATTGTCTGGGAAACTCCATGGACAGAGGAGCCTGGTGGGCCACAGTCCATGGGGTCAAGAGTTGGACACAACTTAGCGACTAAAGCAACCAATACTAATATACTTTATCTTAATATTTAATTAAAGATGTATATTTAAAAGGAGCTGTTCATGGAGACAATTCATCTCCACTCATCAGATTTCCTTAAGATGGGAATTTTTCTAAAAACCCTTGACTTTTTGCCCTACGCTGTCATTCACTTCTCCCTGGAGAAAGCAAAGTGAATTGACTGTTAATTTGGGAGGAGAAGGCAGGCATATGACCCTCAGTCCTGTTTTCTTCTCTCCTCCCAGGAGCCTGCCTTTCTCAGCAAGCTGCGGTCCGGTCACGTCTTCCATGCAGAAGAGTTTGCAGGGGGCAAGTCAAGCACCTAAGAGAGGTCTGATCCTGGGTATAAGTAGGTTCTGTACTGGGAAGCCCTTGATGGCAGAACTAAGCAACATCTTCCAACTCAAGTTTCCATCTATAATAAAGCTGATATTTTAATTTCTTTGTGATTACTTTTTGTTTACTCTTGGGCTTAAAATTCAAATGGTGAAAACAGCAGTATTATTCATTGGTTATTCTCAAAATCCCAACAGCATCTGTAGTATGAATGGCCATTTACAGGGAATAGGACAGCACCCCAGAGATATAATTCTGTCCATTTAGTTGATGAGTTACCATTGAAGACGTGTCTTTCTGATAACTAGTAGACAGGTGCATTTGGATTTAAATGTTACTTAAATTGGGGTAACGAACTCACCAGGAAAGCAACTGAAGAGCAAAAAGTTCTCAGCTGAAGACTAAAATCTCTCTGTAATCCTCTAGGTAGCATTCTGCAGGCCATTGTTTTTTCTACTTGCTTATAATCCTCATGTGTCAGACATGATTTCTGTTATATTCTTGATTCTACTTGAGGAGTAAAGGCTTATTTTTGATCATTTTTATACTGTATCTTATTTGGACATAAGAATCTATGTGAAAAATACTCCAGGACCACAAAAACCAACAAAATGGTTGAAAGCTCCAAACCCTGGCACCAAGCAATAGATTTCTTTCTTCCCCCTGTGGTTAATATACTACTGAGCACATAGAAAACCTCTTACAAGTAAAAGTTGGTTTTTATATTCACAGGTCCATATACAAGGATGGATCTATAATCTATCTCCTCTCTGATTAGGACGATCTCAAAAAAAAAAAAAAAAGCCACTATTGCTTCCTTTGCTCTGCTCTCATAAGGAAGATGTGGAATCCATCTCCTCTCTCTTTGAGTCTGGAGTGGCCTTGTGACTTTCTTTGACCATCAGATGTGGTCAGTGGAAAGTCTGTGCCAGCCAGCTCTGGGACTGGCCTTAAAGAAGCTTTGTTGGACATTATTACCTACAAAAGTGAGTTACTTTTCTATGTGTTCGAGTTTTAAGCCAACAACTAGGTTACACACTTGTCAAAGGTGAGGACTATTCCTCTCTGTGCATCCTCAAAGCCCATTAGGAGCTTGTGAATTGCCAGGACATCCCTGGCAGTGCAGTGGTTGAGAATCTGCCTTGCAATGCAGGGGACATGAGTTCTACCCCTGGTCAGGGAACTAAGAACCCATATGCACCGAGACTGCTGAGCCCTTGTGTGCTGGAGCCCAAGGACTGCAACTAGAGTCCCGTGCAGGTCGACAAAAGACCCCACATGATGCAATGAAGCTACATCTAAGACTGGAGGCAGCCAAGTCAGTAAACAAATAAACATTTTAAAAAGAGTTTGGGAATTGTAAGCATTCAGTAAATCTGACTGTTAGTCATTGGTTACTGAAAGTACTTTATATATTTTTCATCTTAAAAGTGTATCATCAACTGCTTATCAAAATCATCGATAAGGAATTTAAGAATAAACAACCTAACTCATATCTTCTCCCAGTATCCCAATCAGCTGAGATATTAATGCATTCAGTTAAAAATATTTTTAAGCATATTCAAATCTCAGTCTTAATACTCACGAGTCCTTAACCATTTTCAAAGATTTTCGTCTAAGACTTTTATTTCTGGTTGTTGTTTTATTTTCATAACAACAACAAAAAAAGACAAAACCTTGAGTGCTCTGGAGAGAAGAGATACTATTGAAAGCATAAAGAAGTATTCTTTGCTTTTAAAGTTTTTACTTGTTTTTAAAACTTTTAAAATAGACACCCGTGGCAGATTCATGTTGATGTATGGCAAAACCAATACAGTATTGTAAAGTAAAATAAAGTAAAATTAAAAAAATAAAATTTATTTGTTTTTATCAAAGTCTAATGGCTTTGCAATGTTGTGTTGGTTTCTGCTGTACAACAACGTGAATCAGCTAAAAGTATATAATATATTCCTTCTTTTCTGAATTTCCTTCCAATTTAGGATACCACACTGAGTAGAGTTCCCCGTGCTGTACAGAAGGCTTTCTTTAGTTACCTATTTTATACACGGTGTGTACATAAGGGAGTCTTCTTGACAAGGTTATTTTACTGCTAAAAATAAGTTAGGTAACCAATGAGACACTTCAACGGGGAAATCACTGATTGCTTCTGATAGATGCTCGGTAGGTGAATGTCTTGTACAGAATTCTAGAGGCTTCTGGCCCTTTCGTGGAGAAAGGAGACGACACATTGCTGGTACACATGTGTTTTAATTCCCTTCAGAATTTTTATAGCCCCTCTGTCCCCTCAGGGCCTGAATAAACACATTAAACAGGATAATTCTCTTTCTCATTCCACCTCTCCCTCATTTACTAGGCTAATTAATTTATTTTAATCAGGAAAACTGCATTCTCTTTCAGTTGGGGCCCCAGGCCCTCTGGAAATTCTTTTTTTTTTTTTTTGAATTCTTGTTTTCAACTGTTCCCTTGAGATTTTTTGGCCTCACAGCAGCTTCTTTGGCCTTTTTTTCTGAGTGTGGGGGAAACATGTCTTATGTGGGAAAATTCTATCCCTTCAAAATGTCAGTAGAAAAAATAAATTCTCCTGTTGTGGAAATAATGGCTAAAAGTGTTTGAGGAAAAATTTTTACTGGGAATTTCCTAGAGAGAAGCGCGTGGTCTTTCTGCCCGGGGGTTGTCCCTGTGCTGAGGGCATTGCTGCACTCTGGAAAGAAAACCAGAGTGAGCTGAAGCTAAAACTCCGAAGCAGCATTGGTCGGACTTTGGCAGAACTCAGGCTTTAATAATCACGCAGGAGGATCCCAGCCAGACAGACTAACACACACTGGAGCGGCCAGGGGGTGGCTTTGTGGACATCCGCCCCAGACAGACGGTGCGCTGGAAGGTCCTCACCCTGGAGAAAGGGCTGCAGTGCGCTGGTCCTCACAAGGCACCTTTGGTTTGCTGTGCTTCCTCTTCTTGTCTTGTTTATTATGACCCGCCTCTCCCAGCTCATCCCTGATGGCAGAAGTTCGTCTTCTGTGGTCACTTCGTGGACCCAGACTTTCATTTCAAATCCCACACCACAGAGAGATAGAACGAATAGAAATATTTCTTTTTCAAAGTCCCCGGCCCTGCCCGCAGGTGTAGAGGGGACTGGTTTCATTTTCCTTCATCAAATCAGCTGCAGTGTCTGAACATAAATCCACACCCAAGTTCCTTTCATGGCAGGTCCTAAGTACAGTTGTTCACACTTTTGTGTTCGGGGGTGGGGGTCACTTTCTCAGAAAAGTCTCATTTTCCCAGTCCTTGCCTTGGGCTAATAGTTAGTTACAAAGCTCAATCTCCAAGATGTCAAACCTAATGAAAAGAAAGAGAAATCATAAAAGAGAAAGATGGCCGCAGTTACCATTCTGGGTCCCTCTCGCTCAGGCTCTGCAGATCCATCAACCAGTTAGGAGGCCAGGCAACAGCCCCTGCAGCTCTGGGTGCCATCAGCTGCTTGCATCACTGGGGTGCCATTCGTCAAAGAGCGCTTCTGGAAGCGCAGTATCGCACGGCCCGGCTGCTGACGGCGGCGAAGGAAATCGAACCGCGTTTCCACATTCCTCGTTTCCACATTCCTCGTCTAGCCACTGCACCCTTTATGTCAATCAGGAACGTTAAAGGCTAGGAAGCTTTAATTTATAGAGCAGAGGGCCTTTTTCTCCATCTTTGCCTGGAATCCCAGGCTGGGATACTTGGATATAAAGGAAGTCGGATGTGATAGGATGTGGAGAAAGGTTGTAGGAGCCTGCTGGAGTTTTAGGCAAATACAAAACTGTTCTAAGCCAGATTCTGCCACGGGGAGGAGGCTGATACCAGAGAAAGAATCCACTAGAGCAGATCTCTGGGATTTAAAAAAAATCAGCCGTAGTTGTCCAGACCAGAAGCAATGACGGCAAGATTCTTGCCCTCCCTGCTTTGCTCCCTCCCTCTCTCCTGACCCCTCCCTCCCTTCCTCCTTCTCACCTTCCTTCCCTCCCTCCGTTCCTCCTGATATATATTCCTGAACATCTGCTATATACCCAGCAGAGTGCTATGCTCCTGGTTTACCATAGTGAGCAAAATAAGGGCAGAGCCTTCACAGAGCTTACATTTTAGTTCAGTTCAGTTCAGTCCAGTCGTATCTGACTCTTTGCGACCCCATGGACCACAGCACGCCAGGCTTCCCTGTCCATCACCAACTCCCGGGGTTTACTCAAACTCATGTCCGTTGAGTCGGTGATGCCATCCAACCGTCTCATCCTCCGTTGTCCCCTTCTCCTCCCGCCTTCAATCTTTCCCAGCATCAGGGTCTTTTCCAATGAGTCAGTTCTTTGCATCAGGTGGCCAAAGTATTGGAGTTTCAGCTTCAGCGTCAGTCCCTCCAATGAATATTCAGGACTGATCTCCTTTAGGATGGACTGGTTGAATCTCCTTGCAGTCCAAGGGACTCTCAAGAGTCTTCTCCAACACCACAGTTCCAAAGCATCGACTCTTAGGCACTCAGCCCTCTTTATGTCCAGCTCTCGAACTAGCTACTGGACCACCAGGGAAGCCCCAGCCTCACAGAATCTTGACTTGTTTCCTGCCTCACATTTTATCCCTAATCACAATCTGTTTTGAAACAAATGGCGTTAAAAAAAAATTCCATCCCTGGAGGCCATGCTCCCTGAGACGATACAACTGGAAGATAATAATTATCTGGTAAGTGTAACCAAGCAGTAAAGAACAGACATCAGTGGCAGAGGTTAAACATAACTTTAAATGACAACACAATAGGGGCTTGGAAGACCTTGATGTATTCAGCTAATCTCAGTTTTCTTTTATATTGCTGGCTAAATCGACAGAATCCCAAAAGGCTGTTGGTGACTTGGGAAGTCTACTAGTCATTCTTTAAAATTCAGGTTCAGAGAGGAAAGATAGAAAAGTGTCCTCCTATGACCACCGTGGTGAAGCCTCTCCATGTGGCTTCCTTACCCAAATTTGCTCCAGCTGCTGGCGGTCAGTGTGCTGTCTCTAGAGGCCCAGTGTGGACAGGCCAGGCCCAGAGCATCTGCTGCCCTCCCAGGAGCTGGCGAGCAGCCCTTTGCAAGGTTCTAGTCATTCATTTAGCAAATTACTGAGCACCTTGTGTATGCCAAGCTCATTTCCAGAGTCTGAAAACAGCAGTGAGCAAAGCAGATGGATGCCCTGCGCTCAGGCAGTCATCTTCTAGTTAGACAGCAAACAGGATCAATAATAAAATCTATACTCCATTAAATGTTGATTCTTGGGAATCAATGCTTTGTGAGAGTTTTCCATTTCTGCATATCAAGGCTCTTTTAGCAGAAATTCCTGGCAACCTGTCTTAACGAACGATGGGGTAGAAAACAGAACCTTGTAAAGCAGCTATACTCCAATAAAAATTAATTAAAAGTGGTGGGTATTTGGAAATTCAATATACTGTGATCTCTAATTTTGTGTGTTTTAACTTTGCCATAATAAAAGTCTGAAAATAAACAAAAGATGGCGTCTATCTATGTATGTTTCTACTTACCTGTCTGGCTAACAATCATAAGTTAAAGAACAATAACATCCTTGAGGGGTTTAAACTGGTAAGAGTTAATAAAGCAATGATACCCGAGGTTGCTGAGTATGTTGCAAAGTGAGCCTATTCTCTTTTGCTGCTGGTATAAGCTTAATTGTGACAAGCCAAAACAGTTCATGCTTTCCCGCTGTCTGACTAAATGCTAATACAAAATTTTACCAGTTTTTACCTTGTTAGCTCCATTTAGTTACACACCGGGATGGAGCAGCGCTTCACTGAATCAAATTCCATCCATGTAAAATCTGCAATGTCTCAAATACACCAGGCTCAAGTGTACTTCTCCTCTGCCTGCGTAGGTTTAATAAATTAACCTGTGGTTTAAATAAGATGACAGAGCTTATTTAATTTTAAAGACAAATCAGCTTAAACAAGCTATTTCCTTTTTTAAAAAGTTAAAATGTTAACATCAAATGAGTCTCTCCTGTTTATGCACTCAGAATTTAATACTATAGTGTGAGTCATTCTTTTTTTCTCTTGGAATAAATGCATTTGTTGCCAGGGGAATTTTATTTTTCATTTTGTTTATATCTTTTCAAACATTCTGTAACGCACGATTACAAGCAATGTCATTTTTTTTTTTTAAAGAAAACTTGCTTATCTTAAGGGGGGATTATTCATTACATGTGTGCAGTATTCTGTATTTTTTATCTGGCATTCTGGCCCTCGGATTCGATTATTCCCTTGCTAGAGTTTTATTTTAGAAATGAGGCGGAGAGGAGAAAGCTATATTGCATTTATTTCCCAAATTGCAATAAGAAGCAACGACGCTGCTCGGTGGCATCGTTAAGAGAATTCTCACCGCCCTCAGCCTACAGTGGCATAAACAGGGAGCTTTATTTATTCTGCATTGTGATTTGAATTCTATGTTGTGGCCATGTTAAAGTCTCTTTATGACAGCTGGATTTTGAATATCTTTCTCCACTCTCTGTTTTTCCTTCTTTCCCTTCCTTACCTTACACTTTTCTCTGTGGCATCAGGAGACAAGTTTTTCTGTTCATTAAGCAACTTTAAAAAGGCAAAGAGAAAAGTTTTCTTTATGTTTCAGACAAGAGAATTTCATTCTGCCTTGGGTAAATAAAAAATTGAATCCCATCACCTTGTTTTGTGTTTGACATTTAAAGCTTTGAGTAGATTTCAAAAAAGGACTCCTTTTCCTAATTTTTGAGGGTGATAGAATTAGAAATAAGTATTTCTTGCACCCACAATATTCTTAAGAAACATTTTCCCTCTGGGGGCGGGGGTCAGAAAGTTCTCATGGGTTGAGTGCATCACCCTCTCATACTTAAAGTATTTTTGAAAAGGTTTATGAAGAGACAACACATAATTCATACATCTTCTCTAGAGAGAGATTTCTGTAGAGAGAAAATTGTTGCTTTTCCTTAAGGCCTAGAAGCAACATTAAACTTGGATTATGCTCTGGCTGAGGCCTGCATAATGAAAAGGAAACAGGCACCCTCTTGGTGGTGGCGGCCCGCTAGCAAGGTCACCGCGTTTTGTTGAGACACAGCAAAGCCGCCGGGTCCGCGTGTCCAATTCGCTGCCTCCTGCAGGCACTCTGAACTTCCCGGGACTTTTTCGCATGTATTTTCACAAACATTTTTCCTTCAGCATCCTTTTTGGAAACTAAGCCTGAAGGAAATATGTTTCCGAGATTGACTGTGTGAATGTCTCGAGGGCCAGGTGGGAAGCAAACCCGCTCTGAAATCTCAGCCACGAGACGGTGAGGTGAGACTCATGAATCTGAGAGTCAGACTGGGGATCTCTTGTCTTTGGGCCTTCAGACAAATTTAGAAACACAAGGATCCTGAGCAACACTGATCCAGGGTCTGTCTCCCAATTACAAATTTCGAAAAGGAAAAAAGAATTCGTATCAATAAATGTGATCTCCAGTGTTTGCAAAGAAATTAAGCAGGTAAAGTTTTGACTTGGTGACTGCTCACTCCTGCACAAAGCCGCCACCCATGGAGACCCCCCTCCCCGCTCCTGGCCTAGTACCCTCGACTTCCTGCCCTGCCCACTCCCTCACCCACTGCCTGAATTCTTTTTTTTTTTGCAAACAGTACTTACCAGGCTTCTTGGAATTTTTCCAGGGTGCAGGTTAACCTAAAAATAAGTCAGTGAGAACAAATCCTGCTTCAGAAACCTTCCTTTTTTGATAGAATTATCATACTTAAGAAAAGGGAAAACGCTTCAGATGCTCTGGTTCCATGTTTAAATAAATATGTTTAGATATTTGGGTAGATAAATTGGAGAAGTATAGACGAAATGATTATGGAGTCACTTAAATTCGCTATTTGTTGAACTCTGTACTAAAAAGATTGCTGATGAACAGATTTCTATTCCCTTGAGAGAGGTTTCCTAAGAGTATTGAAACTCTGCACGCATTTAGTTGTTCTTTTTATTAATGACCTGAATGAGGATAGAGTTAGCACCTGCCAGATGTGGGCTCTGCTCTGAAGCTTGATGTCTTGTTTTTGGTCTAGATGTTTCGTTTTATTTTTCGATTCATTTTTATTGGAGTCTAGTTGCTCCACAATGTTGTGTTAGTTTCTACTGTGCCGCAAAATGAACCAGCCATGTGTATAAAGCCCTCTTCTCTGGATTTCCTTCCTATGTGGGTCACCTGTGCCGCACAGTAGGTCCTCGTTAGTCATCTGTTTCATGCATAGCATCAGTGGTGTGTACATGGCAATCCCAGCCTCCCAATTCCTCCCGCCACCACCCCCTGGCCCCCACTGGTATCCATACGCTTGTTCTCTATGCCTGTGTCCCTATTTCTGCTTTGCCAATAAGACCATCTATACCATGTTTCCAGATCCCACCGGGACACATTAATACTCGATATTTGCTTTTCTCTTTCTGTCGTCCTTCACTCTATTTGACTGTCCCCAGTTGATATCTTTTAACTCATTTAATCCTTATTTGGCCCTGAGGGTTGGATATTATTTTCAGAGGTTATTATTCTGTCCAGTTACGGATAAATTCTACCCATCTGTAGATGCTGTCAGCCACTAATGAATGAGGCGTCCTGTGGAGCTAGGATTCTCCACCGTAAGAAAGAGGAACAGCCAGGAGGAGGTGCTGCTGCTCCGTGGGCGTCGGGACTCAGCTGACTCGGTGGGGCCTTTCCTCCTTGAGGGCTTAGACGCCAAAGAATCTGCCTGCAACGGAGGAGACCTGGATCAGACCCCTGGAAGGTCCCCTGGAGAAGGAAATGGCTACCCACGCCACTATTCTTGCCTGGAGAATGCCATGGAAAGGGGAGCCTGACAGGCTATGGTCCACGAGGTCACAAAGAGTAGGACACGACTGAGTGACTGACACTCACTTCCTCCCTGACTCTAAGAGACAGCTCACCTGGCCATCTACCCACTGAATGGTTTCTCTCTCTCCTGATTCCAAACGTGTCTCTAGAAACCACATGCATGATCGAAGTGTGGAATCCTAGTTCTATGAAATAGCACCAAAGCAGTCAGCAGGCAGGATACAATCCTTGGGGTCACAAGAGTCAGACACGACTTAGCAGCTAAACCACCACCAATCTGCAGTAAGGCTCAGCTGGGTTAGATTCACCGCAGGAAAAGAGAAGGCTGCCAGGGCAGACAGCTTCAGTGCTGTGTCAGACAGCAGCGGGGCAGCTGGACGTTTAGCAGGTGCTGAAGTCTGGTTTGAGGTCGGTCTTTCCATGTAGAGGCTGAGCTAGGACTATGTAGGGACCGTAACGTAATATGACTAGTGGGCCTAGCTAGAGTAGGACTTTGAGGTAAGGGTTTAAAAAGTTTGGGGACAGACATAGAAAGCAAACATATGGTTACCAAAGGGGAATGGAATAGGGGAATGGGTAAATTAGGAGGTGGGGATTGACATACACACACTACTATATATAAAATAGATAAGAAACCCCCTGTATAGCACAGGGAAATATACTCAATATTTTGTAATAACCTATAAGGGAAAATAATCTGAAGAAGAAATATATATAGATATACACACACATATATATGCATAACTACGGAGAAGGCAATGCACCCCACTCCAGGACTCTTGCCTGGAGAATCCCAGGGCTGGGGGAGCCTGGTGGGCTGCCTGTCTGTGGGATCACACAGAGTCGGACACAACTGAAGTGACTTAGCAGCAGCATAACTGAACCCCTTTGCTGTACACCTGAAACTAACACAACATTCTCAACCAGCTATACTCCAATAAAAAAGGTAAAGTCATTACAGAATTAAAAAAAGAGTTTTTATCTAAACTGTCATTTGATCTTTTCTATGGGAAAGTTAATGAATCCTTAGGAAGTTTGTGGAATGGGCAGTGAAGTTATCTGCAACTTGCCTTTCTGAGTAAGAGCTCCCTGGAGATTTAAAGTGAGAACGAGGCAGGATACCTCCTGTCTTGCCCCCGCCAATCGTGATTTGTGTAGATAGTCTTTATTCTCAGGTTCAACTTCCCAAGACATAGTAAATGAAGGAATGGAGATATTTAAAAACGTTCTTAGTCTTTAAAGTGAAATTTAACCAGTCAAGCAAACCGAAGTAAGCCACACAAGTACAGAGTGAAATTGACTGAATGCTAAACTCACTCATCAGGGTTGCAGAGGGGGAACCCATGTCAACGTCTTGATGCTTTGTCCGACTTGCATCAGAAAGGCAGCTCAGCGTGGTGGCTCCAGAGAGACTTGATGCATTTTGGGTGGGGCTAATGAGCTATATTTTAGAGCAAGCAAATTAACAGCCCAGCTCTTGACACTGAGTCTAGCTCACATTAATTCAGGCATCCACCCTCCGATCCATCCATTGATCATCCATCCAATAATTAATTAATTTGATTAATAATTTGAGCAAGCTGTGTTTCTTAGGGACTGACTCTCTGGTACAAGACATGAACAAAGGGAGAAGCCAAGCTAATTCAGGCCCTCAGCTCCTGAAACAAGCCATCTCACCCTGTCATTTGCCAAAAGCTTATGCAGCTAAACCCAGTTGTAGATGACTGCTTGGAGCTTATATTTATGTTCAACTTTAGCCAAAAGGATGACTTTCTCACCTGGGGAAAGAATTTCAAATGATTACTTAGTGTAGGCCAGGAAGGTCATGTGATGATAATGGGAAATTAAAAAGAAAAAAATACTAAGTCAGGCACATTTTTATGTTTGATAGTCATTGATAATCATTTCACTAAAAATGCAAGATTTGGGTCTTGCCTTCAATTAAACCGTGAGTTCCTTGGGGACAAATGCTGTGGTTCGTTCATTGCGGTCTGATCACATCCTGTGCAGGCCGATCCATTTCTCAGGTGTCCAATAAATAGTCCTTGGTTGAATGAAAGTGTGACATACACTGCGGTTATCATGGTAAGCTGAGCATAATCCTTCTGAATCGAAGTATTTTATGGAGACATTTGTAAAGGGCGATGTCCTATTGTGATGTGGTCATAGGGTGATACGAGAAGGCTGAGTGCACCATGCAGGTAATAGGAAGCGGATGGGTCTGCTTCGAGATGGGAAGGGCTTGACAAGGCAAAAGCCATGGCTGGGGTTCAGCACAGGCTCCCCCGAGATCTGGCCCCCTGGCACCTTGGACATCCTAAGGTGAAGGCGTGTAGGAAGCAGGAGGAGCAGGAAGGGCGCTCTGACCGGCCTCGCCCTCCCCTTCTTCCCTGAGAAAGGTCATGAAACTCCCACGTGGAAGATGCCGTCCCTGCACCAGGAGGGGACACACTCACCTGCAGAGCTGGGGAGTTTGGGGGCTGAAAAATCCGTGTCAGTAAACCTCGTTAGACTCACCCTCGTCTCCCCTGTTACTCCTTCACCATTCACTCCCCTTTGCCCAGTCCCCTTACCTACTTAACAGTTCTTCACAAATTTCTTGTCTGTCTTCCTGGTCAGGTCATTTCTTGGGGTCTTTATGCTATGGTGAAAGCTACACCACAATAAAAATGCATTCAAATTTGTACACTTTTCTCCTCTTAACCTATCTTTGTCAATTTAAGTTTCAGGCTTAGCCAGGGACCGTAGGAGAATCAGGGAAGATGTTTTCTTCTCCTACAAGATCTTTCAGACCAAGAGTCAGAGAAACACCAGGGGGAAAGGTATAGCATTAAAAAAGCATCGCTTTGCAGGGCGGAAATAGAGATGCAGACATAGAGAACGGACTTACGGACACAGGGAGCGATGAGCTGAGACAGCAGCACTGATGTATACACACGACCACGGGTAAAATAGACACAGCAGTGGGAAGCTGCTGTGTAACACAGGGAGCTCAGCTCTGTGCTCTGTAATGACCTGGGGGGTGGAGTTGGGGGAGGTAGGTGGGAGGCTCAAGAGAGAGGCAACACGTGTGTACACACAGCTGATTCGCGCTGGTGTAGAGCAGAAGCCAACACAACATTGTGAAGCAAGTATGCTCCAGCTAAAAAGGAAAACAGCATCCTTTGTGCAAATCTCAGCCGGTGGTTTAACTGGAGCCTAGGCTGTCTGGAGCGGGGCGGCTGGGAGCACGGGGTTGAGTTAGGAAGCGGCTTGGCAGGGGCTGGGGATATCACAGGAAGGAGTCTGAAGCTGATCCACAGGCCCTAGGGACACGGTTTAAGTGGAAGAGTTTGAAGCTAATTCTCCAAAAAGGGTAAAATCATGACTCTGATACAGGTATAAAAGCGAGGACATGTTAAGGATTTATTTAACTCGTGGGGAGAATCAGACAGATGTTAGAACTGATTCCTAAAAGAAGGCAAGAAACACAAACTTATCTGGAGTAAAGCAATGTTGAAATGAGCGCGTAACAGAGAGAAAACTGGCCTCCCAGAGCTAGAGAAGGCAGGTCGATCGAATCACTATCTGACAGGCCAGAAACGTGTGTATCTATCGGTAAC
Source organism: Oryx dammah (assembly GCF_014754425.2). NCBI lineage: Eukaryota > Metazoa > Chordata > Mammalia > Artiodactyla > Bovidae > Oryx > Oryx dammah. The sequence goes on along the minus strand of NW_024070205.1, from coordinate 3,641,291 downwards.
GCAAAAATTACTCTGCTTATAAGTGATTCAGAAATAATGCAGAGGGCCTCCTTGGTGGTCCAGTGGTTAGGACTCTGTGGTCTCACAGCCAGGGACCGGGTTCAGTGCCTGGTCGGGTAGAAAGAAAAGAAGTTATCTCCACCCTGACATGGCAGTTGTTTTTGTTGGCTTGTTTGATGTTGTTCTCTGAAGCGAAAGTGAAAGTCGCTCAGTTGTATCTGACTCTCTGCCACCCCCTGAACTATGCAGTGATGGAATTCTCCAGGCCGCGATACTGGAGTGGGTAGCTGGTCCCTTCTCCAAGGAATCTTCCCAACCCAGGGGTCAAGCCCAGGTCTCCCGCATTGCGGGCGGATTCTTTACCAGCTGAGCCACCAGGGAGCCCTGATGTTGGTCTCTCTGGAATGTAATCCCATGAGATCAGGTTTTTAGTTTTCTTTACAGCTATGTCCTGCAACACCAGGGCCTCGATGACTATTTGTTAAATTAAATAGTATGGCAGATTTCAGTAACTCCAAGGACACTGTCTGACCTGCTTTTCTGGAGGTGGTTTCAATGGGCAAGTCAGGAGCCCCCACCTGCCCTAGCGCCACGGATTACTGAAGTTTTATCAAGGGAAGGTGTGAAATTACAGAGGGTGACCCTCTTTAATGGGGGGAAAATACTTTCAGAAGTGTTTGCTATTTAACATGAAAAGCTAACATGAAAAACTCAAAATGTAGAATAGGATCATATCTTTAACCGTGAAACTTCAAAAACTGCGACCTGTTATTGCAGGATAAAATATTTTTTATTCTCTGTCTACTAAGAGAAAGAAAGTATCGGAATACCAGACCACCTGACCTGCCTTTTGAGAAACCTATATGCAGGTCAGGAAGCAACAGTTAGAACTGGACATGGAACAACAGACTGGTTCCAAATAGGAAAAGGAGTACGTCAAGGCTGTATATTGTCACCCTGCTTATTTAACTTATATGCAGAGTACATCAATGGTACCTCACTCCAGTACTCTTGCCTGGAAAGTCCCATGGACAGAGGAGCCTGGTAGGCTGCTGTCCATGGGGTCGCAAAGAGTCTGACACAATTGAGTGACTTCACTTTCACTTTTCACTTTCATGCATTGGAGAAGGAAATGGCAACCCACTCCAGGGTTCTTACCTGGAGAATCCCAGGGATGGGGGAGCCTGATGGGCTGCCATCTATGAGGTTGCACAGAGTCGGACATGACTGAAGCGACTTAGCAGCAGCAGCAGCAGCAGAGTACATCATGAGAAATGCTGGGCTGGAAGCAGCACAAGCTGGAATCAACATTGCCAGGAGAAATATCAATAACCTCAGATATGCAGATGACACCACCCTTATGACAGAAAGTGAAGAAGAACTAAAAAGCCTCTTGATGAAAGTGAAAGAGGATAGTGAAAAAGTTGGCTTAAAGATCAACATTCAGAAAACGAAGATCATGGCATCTGGTCCCATCACTTCATGGCAAATAGATGGGGAAACAGTGGAAACAGTGTCAGACTTTATTTGGGGGGGTTCCAGAATCACTTCAGATGATGATTGCAGCCATGAAATTAAAAGATGCTTACTCCTTGGAAGGAAAGTTATGACCAACCTAGATAGCATATTCAAAAGCAGAGACATTACTTTGCCAACAAAGGTCCATCTAGTCAAGGCTATGATTTTCCCAGTGGTCATGTATGGATGTGAGAGTTGGACTATAAAGAAAGCTGAACGCCAAAGAATTGATGCTTTTGAACTGTGGTGTTGCAGAAGACTCTTGAGAGTCCCTTGAACTGCAAGGAGATCCAACCAGTCCATTCTAAAGGAGATCAGTCCTGAGTGTTCTTTGGAAGGACTGATGCTAAAGCTGAAACTCCAATACTTTGGCCACCTCATGCAGAGTTGGTTCATTGGAAAAGACCCTGATGCTGGGAGGGATTGGGGGCAGGAGAAGAAGGGGGAGACTGAGGATGGCTGGATGGCATCACCAACTCGATGGATGTGAGTTTGAGTAAACTCCGGGAGTTGGTGATGGACAGGGAGGCCTGGTGTGCTGCAATTCATGGGGTCACAAAGAGTCGGACATGACTGAGCGACTGAACTGAACTGAATACTATTAATACTAAGGCAAACAAATTAATACTATTAATAATAAGTAAATTAAGACTTCAGTTCAGTCCATCGAGTTGGTGATGCCATCCAGCCATCTCATCCTCTGTCGTCCCCTTCTCCTCCTGCCCCCAATCCCTCCCAGCATCAGAGTCTTTTCCAATGAACCAACTCTTTGCATGAGGTGGCCAAAGTACTGGAGTTTCAGCTTTAGCATCATTCCTTCCAAAGAACACTCAGGACTGATCTCCTTTAGAATGGACTGGTTGGATCTCCTTGCAGTCCAAGGGACTCTCAAGAGTCTTCTCCAACACCACAGTTCAAAAGCATCAATTCTTCGGCGCTCAGCTTTCTTCACAGTCCAACTGTCACATCCATACGTGACTAGTGGAAAAACCATAGCCTTGACTAGATGGACCTTTGTTGGCAAAGTAATGTCTCTGCTTTTGAATATACTATCTAGGTTGGTCATAACTTTCCTTTCAAGGAGTAAGCATCTTTTAATTTCATGGCTGCAATCACCATCTGCAGTGATTTTGGAGCCCCCCAAAATAAAGTCTGACACTGTTTCCACTGTTTCCCCATCTATTTCCCATGAAGTGATGGGACCAGATGCCATGATCTTCATTTTCTGAATGTTGATATTTAAGCCAACTTTTTCACTCTCCTCTTTCACTTTCATCAAGAGGCTTTTTAGTTCCTCTTCATTTTCTGTCATAAGGGTGGTGTCATCTGCATATCTGAGGTTATTGATATTTCTCCTGGCAATGTTGATTCCAGCTTGTGCTTCTTCCAGCCCAGCGTTTCTCATGATGTACTCTGCATATAAGTTAAATAAGCAGGGTGAAGTGTCTTCCTGAACATTCAGAATAAAGGGCCACCAGAAAATAATGAATGTATCATGAAATTATTACTGGATATAATCTATCACATTCATATTCAGTTCCATTTTTCTCAGGAAACTTCTGTAACTACTCCAGGACAGTACAAGACATTTTTTTCTAAACCTATATTTCTAAAGCTCAATTTCATTGAGATAACATGGTACTAAATTAAATTCATTAATTTAAAAATAATCTAAAGCCTCATCTTCCTAGATAAACCTAATGGTATACATATTTTCAGTGCTGTTTATTTATTCAGTTCTTTTTTAAGTGAAGGACCATGTCTCATATTATTCTGGTTCTTAAACCTTAACTCTGGCTGCAGCATAATTGATGCTTAATACAGATACTAGTAATAACAAGCACCATTACTGACACTGTTTAAAAGGTATAAATTAACTTTTCATGACTATGTTATACATAAGTTCTCTTGTTACTGAAATATATGCATAGGGGGTCTGGCTGCTCAGTGCTCAAAAGCCAGTAAACAGGCCCGGTTGGTGGAAAGGGAAGTTTGCTTTATTTCAGATGCCAGTAACTTGGGGGAAGGGCAGTGGACATCTATCCAAAGGCCAACTCCTCCCCGTCCCCTCCCCACCCCCCGACACACACGAAAACCAAGCAGGGAGTGAGAGCTTTTATGGACAGAGTGTGGGGGGGTTACATGCAGAAAGAGCATGGCCACCTCTCACAGTCATCTTCAACCGGCCTTCAGTGGTCTGACCAGCATCATCTTGGTTGTTTTAGGTACAGTTAATCTTCACTTCCAGGGTGCACTTATTCCCACTTCTGTGCAGTCGATTCTTGGAATTGTGGCAGCTCGTGTCCCGGGTACAGTCTGGTCATCGTGTAGTTAACTTCTCCACCTGGGGTTTTAGTGTCTATAAGGCAGCTCACAAGATATGGCCCAGAATATTATCTACAGCCCTCGAGAAAGAGCTAACGGTCCTCGACTATGCTTAATGCCTACGTTACTATTGTTTATTCTCCTTAGACTGTTTTCCTCTGTTTCAGCATTTCTCACTTCTCTGATTAAACTTAGTCTTTGACTAAAGCTTCCCGCGGGCAAAAGGCAGGCAGAGGGCCTGGTGGTGGGGTTGGGGGGCAAGGACCATAGCGTCCTGCTCCGTTTCGATATTGTTACTCCTCGTTTTAAAAATAAGGAAACTGGGCTGGAGAATTTAGGTAAGACGAGCTAAGGCTGGGCATCGAATACTCATCTGACTTGCTGATTCATTTCAGGATATTTGATGTAAGTCAGATGACACTGATCTGTTCAGAGAGAATGTGCCGGTTCCCTCTCTCCTAACACGCCCACTCCAGCATTCTCGCCGGGGAAGTCCCATGGCAGAGGAGCCATGGACTCACGAGTCAGACAGGACTGAGCGAGTGGACAGCAGCAGTAGCAGAACCACACAGTATTCACAGCCGCTTTGAAGCCAACCTCCTTTCAGTCGTGACGCTGAGAACGATGCGGCTGCTCCCCGACCACCGTCCTCACTTTATTGCCACAGCTGCAAATCGCTTTTGATGTTTTTCTAAAACACACATGCATTTCGGAATACCTCCTGGTTATATTGGAGAGAAGAAATATTCTTTTCTGAGTGTGAGCCCCATTCGCTGAGCATGTTATAATAATTCATTCTTGAGTAACATTTTTATTCTCCAAGTAATTACTACTGTAGCTACCTCGCCTCCTTTCGAAATGGATTAAAGCGGCTTATTGACTAGTTCACAACTCACGGTGAATGTTCTTACTAAAAATTAAGACAGTTCAGAGAGAAAGCACCTGCCTAGAGGCTTAGAACCATGTGTGGACAGTTTCCATCTAAGATTCTTAGAAACTAAAGTGGAAAATCCACAGTCATTTGATTTTCATATTTGAACAACAGAACAAAAGTTAAAAATTTGTAAAAATGGTTATTTTCCTCCCTTGGCTTAAATGTCCCTCCTGTAAAATACAGACAGTAGGCTAAGTGATCGCTTAGATTCCTTCTTGCTCTATTTTCAATCTTCAACTACAACATGGTAAAATTAAAATGAAAAGGCATTTCTTAACATAATCGTCTGTAAAGGCACAGAAAAGGGGAGAATGGAGTTCTTTCTCTGACAGAATAATGTAAGTCAGTCCACACATTTGCTTTTATTATTATTACAGTGGTTACTGTTATCTTTTCCTGTGCTCGGTCTTTGTTGCGGTACGCAGGCTTCTGCAGCTGCGGTGTGCAGGCTTAGGTTTCCTGCAGCGTGTGGGGTCTAGTGCCCTGACCAGGGATTGAACCCGCGTCCTTTGCCCTGGAAGGCGAATTCTTAACTACTGGACTAGCAGGCAAGTCCCTTCCACGTGCTTTGAGTTTTAAATGTCTCTCAAATAATACAGGGTTGAATATTGTAAACGGTAGTTTTAATAAGTTCAACTAAGGCTTTCATTAAAAAGAATGATTATTTAGAAACAACCAGTAGTTTGACAATTTTTTTTTTTACTAAAGGTTGTTTGTATGTACTGTATATACAGAGATAGCTGGATTCGGTTATCATGGAAGGCAAAGTTTTGGCTTTCTGTTTAGTTTTTTCAGTCTTTTTATGAGTCTGGACTTCCGTTTATTTACTTATTTTTTTAATCGAAGGATAATTGCTTTACAGAGTGTTGTGGTTTCCTGTCGTACATCACCAAGAATCAGCCATAGGCACACCCATGTCCCCTCCCTCCCGGACCTCCCCCCATCATCCTCCCCACCCCATCCTTCAGCCTGTTGCAGAGCCCTTGCTTGAGTTCACCGACTCACACGGCAGATTCCCGCTGGCTGTCTGGTTTATGTATGGTGTTGTAAGCTTCTATGTTACTCTCTCCATGTATCTCCCCTCCCCCTCCTCTCCCTCCACTGTGTCCATTGGTCTATTCTCCGTGTCTGTTTCTCCACTGCTGCCCTGAGAGTAAATCCATCAGTGCCATCTCTCAGATTCCATATATATGTGTCAGTATACGATACTTATCTTTCTCTTTCTGACTTACTTCACCCTGTATAATAGGCTCTAGTTTTGTCCGCCTCATTAGAACAGATCCAAATGTGTTTCTTTTCAAGGCTGAGTAATATTCCATTGTGTATATGTGCCACAGCTTCTTTATCCATTCATCTGCTGATGGACATCTACGTCACTTCCATGTTCTAGCTATTGTAAACAGTGCTTCACTGAACACTGGGGTACATGTGTCTTCTTCAGTTTTTATTTCCTCAGGGTATATGCCTAGGAGTGGGATTGTTGGGTCATACGCTGGGTTTTTTCCCAGCTTTTTAAGGAGTCTCCATACCTTCTTCCATAGGAGACGGCAATGGCACCCCACTCCAGTACTCTTGCTGGAAAATCCCATGGACGGAGGAGCCTGGTGGGCTGCAGTCCATGGGGTTGCTGAGAGTTGGACACGACTCAATGACTTCACTTTCACTTTTCACTTTCATGCATGGAGAAGGAAACGGCAACCCACTCCAGTGTTCTTGCCTGGAGAATCCCAGGGACGGGGGAGCCTGGTGGGCTGCCGTCTATGGGGTCGCACAGAGTCGGACACGACTGAAGCGACTTAGCAGTAGCATACCTTCTTCCATAGTGGCTGTATCAGTTTACTTTCCCACCAACAGTACAAGAGCATTCCCTTTTCTCCACACCCTCTCCAGCATTTGTTGTTTGTAGACTTTTTGATGATGGCCATTCTGCCTGGGTAGGTGGTATCTCATTGTAGTTTTGATTTGCATTTCTCTGATAATGAGTGGTGTTGATCTTCTTTTCATGTGTCTGTAAGCCATCTGTATGTGTTCTTCGGAGAAATGTCTCTTCAGGTCCCTTTCCCACTTTTTGATTGGGTTGTTTGCTTTTCTGGTATTGAGTTATATGAGCTGCTTGTATATTTTAGAAATTAATTGTTTACCAGTTGTTTCCTTTGCTATTATTTTCTCCCATTCTGAGGGTTGTCTTTTCACCTTGCTTAAAGTTTCCTTTGCTGTGCAAAAGCTTTCAAGTTTAATCAGGTCCCACTTGGTTATTTTTGTTTTTATTTCCATTACTCTAGGAGGTGGGTCATAGAGGATCTTGCTTTGATTCATGTCAATGAGTGTTCTGACTATGTTCTCCTCTAAGAGTTTTATAGTTTCTGGTCTTACATTTATGTCTGTAAGCCATTTTGAGTTTATCTTTATGTGTGGCATTAAGTAGTGACCTAATTTCATTCTTTTGCACATAGCTGTCCAGTTTTCCCAGCATCGCTTACTGAAGAGGCTGTCTTTGTCCCATTAAATATTCTTGCCTCCTTTGTCCAAAATAAGCTACCCACAGGTAGCTTAGGTTCTCTATCTTGTTCCATTGATCTATATTTCTGTTTTTGTGCCAGTACCATACTGTCTTGATGACAGTAGCTTTGTAGTATAGTCTGAAGTCAGGAAGGTTGATTCCTCCAGCTCCATTCTTCTTTCTCAAGACTGCTTTGGCTATACAGGGTCTTTTGTGTCTCCATATTCTATTTAATTTTTTCTGTCTTTTTATGAGTCTGGACTTCTGTTTATTTTTTAAGAGTAATAAAAGAAAATGCATCAGTGAAGAATACATTTTCCTTCCCTTGCTGCTCTGATCTTTAGCTCAAGAACTTCTGCCTTCAGCAACCTCTCAAGAATCACTTACTTACCATCTGCTCTGAGTCAGGTCCTAAACCAGGAGAAGGGGTGATTCTCATGTCTGTATCTGAGACACCAGCTCTGGTTCCCAGATGAATCTTACAGCAACTTGCCAGGGAACTTCCCTTGGCCGTGCTGCTTTCATCTCAAATTTGACATCTCCCCTCAGCCCCTGCCTGTGCCAACTGAACTCTTCCTAATCCTTCCTCTGAAATGTGCCCCCGGATCCTAGTTTCCTATCATGGGCAATCCATTAATTCATGCAACACGTATTGATTTAGCTCCTTCTACATAATAGGCCCTTGGCCCGGTGCTGAGCACTGGGAGGAGAACAGGAGAGGCAGAGTTCCTGTTGGTGTGTAGTCTTCAGACAAGGACTAAGCAAGTCATTGTACAAAATACATAATTTACACTGTGGTCTGTACTCAGAGGAGGCCCCTTTTTGTGGCATCGGAGGATGCCTCTCTGAGACCTGAAAAGTGATGATGACCCTCGCTCTCTGACCTGTGAACTCATCCCTACCCTGCCATTCGCATGTGTGTTCACTCGTTCTCTCATTCATCCACTCATTAACATGTGCTTCATAAGCGTTTGTTAAATGCCCACTGACTAAAGACCCAAGCACGGTGAAGATGCAGAGGCATTGGATACAACACCCTGTGTTCTCCCTTGGGCTTCCCTGGTGGCTCAGATGGGAAAGAATCTGCCTGCAATGCAGGAGACCTGGGTTCAATCCCTGGGTCGGGAAGATCCCCTGGAGAAGGGCATGGTGACCCACTCCAGTATTCTTGCCTGGAGAATGCCATGGACAGAGGAGCCTGGTGGGCTACAGTCCACGGGGTCACAACTGAATGACTAACACTTTCACTTTCTGCTCTCCCTGGATGTTGCAGGCTAAAGTGAAGAGGCAGATCAATAAGCAAATACAGTCAATGCAGTGTGTCGTTATTTTGATAGATAATGACAGGGGTAGGTAGGTCTTGGTAGGGGTGGGCAGGAGGAAGGTGCTTTCTAGAGTATGGGCTTAAGGACATAAATTATGTTTTATTCCTCTCAATATCCCCAGCATGGGGCCTGGAAATAGGCACTCGGAGGAGTACAATGCACGGATGTATGAGCAACATCACGTGGACATCCCACTGCCACCTATGTCGGAGCTTAGATGCAGGACGGTCCTACTGGTTTGCTTTGTTCATCCACAATCCTATCATCCCAGATATGGCGGGTTTCTCTCCATATCCATCTACAAGGATTTCATGATTCATAATTCCTTACCCGGAGTTTTTGAGCTCTCTTTTTTCTCTGGAGGTTCACTTGCACACAAGTTCCTTCTTGAAAAGGGTTTATAGCGACACCTCTGAAGGAATTCCTAAACATCCTCCCCACCCCAGATACTATACCAGCCAGTGTCCAACCTAGAGAACCCCGGTTTCCTGACGCTGGTTCTGAGGTTTGCTCCAGAACTCCGCAAGAGCCTACTGCCTCTGGAGAAGGTTTTACAGGTTTCATCCAGGATGACTGATGGCTTCTGTGGTACAAAGGAGAAAATATTATGTGGTGTCTCAAAACAGCAACAAAAACAACAAAAAACCCCACAAAAACCAACCTTGCTCCGCCCCAAACCCTAATGAAACACTAACTGTTTCATGGCTAAGTCACGGACCCTGGCACGTGTGTTATCTGATTTATTACTCACAGCAACCTACAGAAATAGGTAGTCCCATTTCTCAGATGAAGAAACGGAGCCTCAAAGAAATCAAGCAGCTTCCTCGAATCACAGGACTCACAAATGACACAGAGGGTGATGGACGCACCAGGCCTTGACATAGACTAACAGACGATGCTTTCCTGTCCATGCCTGCTGCTCTGCGAACAGCAAAATCCTGGTTGAAGCCTCCTTTCAGCCTTGTAAAATCTAATACCGTTTATCACTCACAAGTTCATGATTGCTTTTAATTTTGCTCCTTGTTGCTAAGTGTAACCGGAAGAGGTTTCATCTTCCCCTGACTTTGCTGTATTGAAAGAATAATAGACGAGCTTTCATTTCTAAGAGCTTTTCACAGGTGGAAGATGAGTTTGTCCTCCAAATGTCTCTTCATCCAGGTAAGAATCCTTTCTTGATATTTTGCTTTATTTATTCTTTTTTCAGCTGTGTCTTTTGTTTTGAAGAAAGTTAATTATTTCTTGTTGAGACGAAGGATCTCTCTCTTAAATTCTGTGCTGGCAACATGGTTTCAAACAGAAACCATGGTGGTTGTGAATTGTCCTTAATGTGTTCCAATTTGGTGGAAATTACTTATACTGTTCCCTGGAAAATTATGACTGATGACATTTATATTTTTATTTAAATCTTGATTTTTATAAAGACCTGAAAATTCAGTTGATTTAGTGTGTAACCATATGAACATTGAAGGCAGTGTTTTTTTTTAACTTTAAAAATTCTTCTTTTGAATTGCACAGGTTCCTATATTCACCATTTTTATTCAAATGGTGACATTGGAGTATGTTTTATACCTCTTTGAAAATTACAAGCCAGTGCATTATGTAATCCATCTAAGTGTGTCTTATAATCACTCAGTTTTTGTTTTTTTTTGGAATGTACTCTATTTCCCTGATATATTTTATCTTCTAGGATAGTCATCTAATAAGGAATTGATAGTCTTTTTTAAAAAATCTATTTTAAAAAAATTCAGACATTCGTTTGAGTTATTATTTTCACTCTGCTGCTGCCGTTAAGTCACTTCAGTTGTGTCCGACTCTGTGCGACCCTGTAGATGGCAGCCCACCAGGCTCCCTTGTCCCTGGGATTCTCCAGGCAAGAACACTGGAGTGGGTTGCCATTTCCTTCACTCTAGACTGAGTAAATTTGATGGTTAGGGGAACCAAATACCTTGCCAGAAATCTCAACACTTCCATAGACAAGGATATTTTTTAACGGGGTTTGTGAACAAGAAAATTTGCTTGATGGCCTGAAGTTCATAACGGTGACTGGAATTCTTGATATTCTAAATACAGCCTGTCGCAGTTGACAACTGAGAACTCAGGTGCCTGTTAAACGTGCCTCTTGAGGGGCAAAAAGACACTCGTGCCGAACTGAACCAGAGGAAAGAGTGCAAGATCCGTTCTTGCTGTGTGTGTCTCTTTTTTAAACTCTGAGATAACAGGGTCTGAGAGCAAGTCAGCATCCTAATGCTACCTGTTATGAGACAGTGTCGCTGGAAGGAGGAGAGAGATAGCAAATGGGAACAAATGACGGAGGAGAAGTTCCAGTCCGAGTGGTCCAGGAGAGGAGGGTGCCAACCTCAGCATCAGCCCTGCTCCCGCGAGCAGACGCAGATGGTGCCTGAGCTCCGGGGGCCTCTGGAATAAATCCTTGGTGATAATAACACAGCCCGCAACAGGGCCACTTTTATATTTATAGTTTATTCTCCACTATTGCCAGAGGCCTCAAATCCCACATAGTCAAAAACCTCCATTCACTGTTGCCTGCTGGGCATTTAACAAGGGCTCTTGTAACAGGACCCAGAACAAGTCTGTGCGTGAATAGAAGTGCAGGGCCAGGCAGGCACCGCAGGCTGCCAGGCGCCCAAGAGGAGGCATCGAGAGAGACGCAGAGAAAGCACACAGTGACCCCGAGTGCCTCAAGGCACGGCTTCAAAAGGTGTCAACACCAATTAAATTGTAAAAGCTCTGTCAGCCTCTGAAAAGTCCTCCAGACGGGGACAAGACAGTACATAATCAAAGGGCCAGGATGCGATTCTGAAGGGTCCACCCTGTAGCTGGGACACGCATGCATGCCTGGCAATTCGTGATCCGTCCGGGAGCCTTCACGTTCTGGCTGTGCCCCAAGGTGTAAACACCCTTCTGCCAGGAGCTCTCTGGCTGTATCACTGAGGAACCTTGAAAGCCTTTATTAGTGGCTAGAGACTGGTGGCTCCTACAGGTAAATTGCCTCGAATGCAGCTCTAACTAAAACGTGTACCACTGCTGATGCCCTCAGATGATGAGCTGAAGGATAATTGCCCAGTGTCTCAGTCTGAGCTGAAGAGTGCCACATGGGTTTCTGTAACAGACAACACTGCAGAGAGCCGTTCTTTGTCAGCCAAAGGCTGGTGGAATCTACCCTTTCTGGCAACAGGACATTCCGATGGTAATGAATTTGCAGGGGGCTTGTTTGAAATATTTCTACCCATAAGGAGATGACTATGTGTTTCCTATTTGGCCTTGGAGAGTGCTAACGTGTATCTTTAAAGAATTTATTAGATCTGGGCAAAGGTACCCTAATCTCAATTCATGAACCGATGTCTCTCTCTCTCTTTCTGTGTCTCTCTGTTTTTCTCTCTTTTTTTGCCTACGGGTAACTGTGATAGGTATGACCAATTTATTGGATGGTTTTCAAAGTGACAGCAGAGTTGGGGAGGAGAAGAAATGCGTTTTATAGCCAGGGGAAAAAGATTGGGAGAACTGTCAAAGTATTTCTCACATATTTTATTGCTAAGGCATTTTCTTGGTCTACAGAACTTTTTTTCCCTAACCAGATCAAGCGAAATGCCTGGGGTTTGAGGTAGGTGAATTCATGCTGAAGAGTAGGCTATAATGACATTGAAGTTCCAAGCATGGCCTTTCTTTTTAAAACAGAATAACTCAAAAAGATTACTCTTATCTACTGTCTTTATTTTTGAGAAAGAACCTTATACTGAATATAAAGATTTAGAATGTAATTGTTTTTCTTTTTGACTCTAACTATTGGTGTTTGACTGCTCTTAAAAACTGAAATTTGAATAAAGTTGAAATTACTCTTTTATTTTGAAGGAAAGATTAACCAGATATAAAATAACGCAGCAGATTATTGAGAACTGGCTTGCAGCTATCATTTGTTAGATTATCTATTAGATAACTTCTTCTAAAATGGAACAGTAGAAAATGAGTTCAGTCATCACAAGGAGATAGAAACATTGATAAGCATACTTATTACTCAGATTGTAGTATTGATCCTGCGTTAATCAAGTTGGTCTAAGTCATGCTATAGTAACAGAGAAAAATCTAAGTGGCCTAAGACAGAATCGATTTCTCAGGTTCAAAGGCTGAGAAGACAACAGAACAGTGTTCCTCCACTTGACTTGTGTATGGCACCTCTTTACCAACATGAGCTTCCAAAACGATCATGAAATGCCTGCCAGGAAATGCATCTACCCAGAAGTGACATCATTTCTGTTCACATCAAATTAGCCAAAGCAGGTCATGGGGCTGCCCGCGACCTCCCAGGAGGGTGAACACCGTTGTCTGTGAGTCTGAAAGGAGAAGGAATTGATATCAGTTAACAGTCATGGATTTGGCCGTAGACCACTCTTCCCATAACCAAATATCCTTTCCTCTCGTCCTCAATCCACAGTTAAGGAAAACAACCCCCAAACTCCCATCCAGCACAAAGTCCAGGATCTCAGATAAGAATGAGCCTCCTTTTGGTACAGATGTAACTGAAAGTGGGGTCTGGCTGTTCGCTGCTCAGAAGCCAACAGAGGCCAGGTTGGTGGAAAGGAAAGTGTGCTTTATTTCGGATGTCAGCAGTGGAGCAGGAGGGTGGACCTCTGTCCAAAGGCCAACTCCTTCCCACCCCCCGACAATCAAGGGGCTGGAGGTTTTATAGGCTGAGGGAGGGGATACATGCAGAAACAGCACAGTCATCTTGAAACTGGTCCTCGGTGGTCTGACCAGCATCATCTTGCTTGTTCTAAGTACAGTCAGTCTGCAGTTCCATGGTTGGTTTGTTCCCGTTTCTCTGAGGCCAATGCTCAGAATTGTGGCAGTTTATGTCACGGATACAGTCTGCTCATCATGTACTTAAATTCTCCACCTGGTTGGGGTTTCACTATCTGCAAGACAGCTCACAGGATATGGCTCAGAGTACCATCTACAGCCCATGAGGAGGGACTAAGCGTCCTTGGCTGCGTTAATGACTAAGCTGCTATGATTGGGTCTCCTTTGACCGTTTTCCTTTGTTTTTGCGTTTTCTCACTTCTCTGATTAAACTTATTTGTTGGTTAGAGTTTTTCCCCCAACAAAAGGCAGGCTGGAACATGGCCATGTGGGGTAAGGACCATAGAGTTCTACTCCATTTCACAGAGAAAGACGAATTTAAAAGAAAGGTTATTTTCTCCCCACCCACCATGATCCATAGACTATAAAGAAATGAAGCCAGTTCTGAAACTCGCAGTCACTGTGAAGACTACCCAGAATGTTCCAGATGAAACCCCACTTCTGTTCCCCGGGAAGAGATGCCCCATCTGTTGTTCTCGGTAACTCCTGGCTCCCCACTCTGGAAGGTGAATTATTCCTCTACTTTCCTTTGTCACATCTGGAATGTGTGCTGGGGAAATCTTCTGTCTGAGGAGTAAGCAAATTTCTTAGTCCACTCCTTGCCTGAGAAGGGTTACGTTCCAAGGGTGATTTTAAGTCACAAAAGCCGGTCTTTTTGAGTGCAGGCTCAAGCTTCCTTTGGGATGAAATCCTCTCAAAAGTTTCATAGGTTTCTTCTCTGCATGGTTCTGTACAGCCCCACGGACAGATTCCACACCCACAAGGTTTGCTTAGGTTTGGTTCCTGGAATATTTTTCTTATTTTCTCCTCCCTCTTCCTCCCTTTTCCTCCTTCTCTTCATCTCCTTCTCTAATAATATTAAAGATCCAAGAATGGACATCCTTAAAAAGAAGCAAACTCAAAAAGATTACTCTTGTATACTGTTTTTTTTTTTTTTTTAAAGAGACCCTCCCTTCAATATTTGCAGTTGCTTTTTCCTTAACTCTATTGAGATGTGTGTGAGAGTCACGCACCATCTCTTTGCTATTTTGGTCCAGTTGAAAGGATGAGTGAGGTGCCCCACTTTTTATTATATCTTTATCTGGAGATACCTTAATCCATTGCCAGATTTCAGTGTGGTGTGGTAGCAATACCTTTGATTCAATGCCTGCTTTAATGCTTAGATTTCACTTTCCTGTCTTGCACAAAATTGTCTCTCAGAACTGAAAAGTCATGTCTGACTTTTTGTGACCCTGTGGACTGTAGCCAGGCTCCTCTGCCTATGGGATTCTCCAGGCAAGAGTACTGGAGTAGGCTGCCATTGCCTCCTCCAGGGGCTCTTGCCCACCCAGGGATAGAACTTGCATCTCCTGCATTGGCAGGTGGATTCTTTTACCGCTGAGCCTTCTCGTCTCCAAATGTCTGTATTCTTTTGTTTTGGTTTATTCCTGATTGCAAACCATTCTGTCCTTCCTGAGTTCACCTCTTTTTCTTTTCCAAGCTGCCTTCCAAATGTGGCTGACATTTTCTAGTTAGTCTTTCTTCTAGAGTGACAAGTTTATTTTTATCTCATAAGTTATCATAGGTGGTAATATTGCCAAATGATTTGCCCCTGCCTTGATTGATTGCCACCTTCCCGCCTCCATGGGAGGTAGCCATGCATAGCCGCCACTCGCCACCCCCCCACCCCCCGCCGTCAGATCGACAATAAGTCTTAACACATATTTTGGAGTTTTTGTCATGGCAAACTATAATCCTAGCATCAATATAAACAGCTGTTGCAGTCAGTGTGAATTAGGTTAGGCTGTACTAACAAACAACCCCAGTTTTCAGTAGCTTGCAGCACAAAGATTTATTTCTGTCTCACGCAAACTCTACCAGAAGCGCAGAGAACTCTCAGGACAGCTGAGCTGTCTCTACATGACAGCTCAGCACTGTCCTTCCTCCGAGTGGGGTACAGAGTTGAGTGCCAGTAAGCAGAATGCTTCTTCGTGAAAGTGATATGTGTAATTTCTACCACTCTTACTTTCTCGGAGACCGGAATGTGTATTTCTCTTCTGCTTCCAGAAGATCAGCAGAACTGGGTGCCAGGGGCCAGAGGGCACCTTGACCAAACCTGCTGAGTCTGTGCCCATGAATGAGACCTTGAGTTTAAGTAGTGGGTCCTGGAATCCTAGGACTGTACACACTTTATTAGTACAATTTTAGAATCACTGATATAACCTGAACTGGCAAACTTTGTATACTTATTATCAATAACTTTTAAAAATATTTAAGAGGTTTTAATACAACTTTTGTCAAAGGCTTATAACTTCTGCTTATTCAGATTCCAACTTACTTTCCAAATGGCCACGGTACAACGCTGCTTACTCATAGTCTTCCGATTGTAACAGTCAGCTGTGGGGTAGGAGCACTCAGGTCCTGTCTTCATCGACAAATATCCAGGCACCGGCATCTGCAGTGGCCTGAAGGGTGGCTCTCCCCAAAGTCCCTGTCCTGAAAGCTGTGAACATGACATCATTTGGAGCAACTCTCTTTGCAGAAGTAATTAAGTCCAAGCTCTCGAGCTGAGGAGGCCATGATGGGCCCAAATCCCATAGGGAGTGTCCTTAGAAAAGAGAGGGGAGCAGACACACGGAGCAGGGCTGCGTGAAGACAAGCCAGATGGGAAGCAGGTGCCCCCAGGAGCAGGCAGGGGTGCGAGGGGCTGTCCTCGATGATTTCAGGGGGTGCGGCTTGACTCTGGGCTCCAGAGGAGGGAGAGGATGAACTGGTGCAGTTTTAAGCCACCAAGTTTGAGGTCATGTGTTACCACCACCCCAAGAAATGAATACAGTATCCATCTAAGTTCTCAGCTTTTAAGAATAATGGATACAATGAGTACATATTTTTAAATACTATGTTTACTGAGCTGAAAGAGCAATGGAGAGTGAATTAGACACTATCATGACAAAGTCCATGATTTAGTACAAGCTGTCCTAGGTTTGAATTCAGATAACTTGAATTTCAAGTTTAACATTTTGAAGAGGTTACATCTAATACGAATTTTAAAAAAATAGCATTTCCTCACCCATAAAAAAACAAAATTATAATAAACCCTTCCCTGACAACCTGGGAGGCTGCTTTATGAATTACAGGAGGATATTGATGTGGAGACTCAATAATAATCCAATGAAAGAGAATTTTGTTATGATGATTGTGAACATCAAGCCAATGAGAAGTACAAAGCCTAGAGCAGGTATTCTAATTTCTAAACACTGTCCATTGAAACTGGACTTCATGTACTGAGTTTCTTAGATTTGCAGCAAAAGAACAAAACGGCCGAAAGACGAGACAAACACAAGCCTTGTCCCCTTGTGAAAAAAGCCCTTTAACTTCAAACTTTTAATTTCTATTCATTATTGTAAACCACATCTGAAGAATGAAAAGGAACTGGGAAAAAACCCACATTTTGGTCAGGACTCAAATAATGTTTAAATAAAGTTCTATGAAAAAAGTCTTAAAGGTTGATTGAAAATATCTTTTTACGTTTCGACTCATACAAGTTATTCCTAGACAATGACCATCATACTACAATAACTATATTCTAGAAATAATAAGACCTTATTTCTAAGGCTTCCCGTCTGTAACAAATTTTTAATATACGAATGAATATGAACTCATAAATTCTCATCTTCATTCACAGACATGGTTTCCATCTTATAGATGACCCAGGGGAAAGCTGCAAATTACAGAGCTGCTGCTGCTGCTGCTAAGTCGCTTCAGTCGTGTCCAACTCTGTGCGACCCCGTAGATGGCAGCCCACCAGGCTCCCCTGTCCCTGGGATTCTCCAGGCAAGAACACAGGAGTGGGTTGCCATTTCCTTCTCCAATGCATGAAAGTGAAAATTGTAAGTGAAGTCGCTCAGTTGTTTCCAACTCCTAGCAACCCCATGGACTGCAGCCTACCAGGCTCCTCCATCCATGGGATTTTCCAGGCAAGAGTACTGGAGTGGGTTGCCATTGCCTTCTCCAATTACAGAGCTAGTTGAGAATAAAACTTCGTGACACAACTTTGAAGTAATGGCGGCATTGTATGTGTGTGTCCTGGAAAGTATTGCTTTCTGTTCCTATAAATGGAAGCAAAAAAAAGTTAAAAAGAGTGGAATGTGGATCTTGAAAGCAGAATTCCCCCCTTGTTCAGTTGCTTCTCGGTTTCCTGTGGCTGAAAGGCTATGGTGGGCACTTGATGTTAGTCTTTGTCCCTGATAAGCTTGGATGGCTGGGTCATACATTGCCTTTTGAGCAAAGATTTTTGTTTGCCTCATCACCTGGGGGCTTGTGCCAACCCTGGAAATCTAATTTTGCTCTTGTTTCTTTAGTCCTGTCACGAAATATCCCTCCATTCCTTTGGTGGAAATCTTATCTCCATGGCTTTAGTATTAAAACCGTGCATTAGCTGTGTCATCATGCTCTTCTCCCAGAAAAGGGCTAAGGAGGATTTTCATGCTGCTGCTGCAGCCCAGGCTTTCTGGGAGCTCTAGATGCCTTAAAGGAGACAGAGGAAATTGGATGACTGGTGATGCTTTAATATTACACCTGGAAAACCTTGGGAGGATTTAAAATCAATGCTATCAACTTGAGTCGGAACAAACCAAGGACAGAAAGTATATTATGAATTCAGGGAATTTGAGGAATATAAAGAAGAAATTGCCATGATAAGATGCCAGAAGCTTGTGTCAGCTGCGACCAAGTATAATGACCTGTTAGATGTTGATGTGGTTAGACTTCTTGTTTTCAAGAGCTCATCTGTCTAACATCTCCTGCTCCTGGGTGAGCCTCATGCCTCACTTCTCTGTGCTCAGAAGCTCAACAGTGTCTTGTAGTTGTTCAGTCACTAACTCATGTCTGACTTTTTTGCAACCCCATGGACTGCAGCACGCCAGGCTCCCTTGTCCTTCACTCTCTCCCAGAGTTTGCTCAAACTCATGTCCATTGAATCAGTGATGCCATCCAACCACCTCATCCTCTGTCACCCCCTTCTTCTCCTGCCGTCAATCTTTCCCAGCATCAGGATATTTTCTAGTGAGTCAGCTCTCTGCATCAGGTGACCAAAGTAGGTACCTACTGATCCATTATAACACAAGCTATCAAACCCCCTCCCCAATATAACCAGTCCCTTTCCTTGTCCTTCCTCCTCCCCAAATCTTCTGGAACTCCAGCTCTATGATTAGCAACCCCACTTATCCCATCAATTTCTTCCCAGAATATTCCCGTCACCTGCTATCCAAACTTGGCAGCCTTCTGAGCATCCACTTCCCTGGAACATCTCTCAAGGAGAGGCTGAGTTTCCTCCTCTATGTCCTTATTCCAAGGTCAGGCAGTGGGATGGCCCTGGCCTTGGTTCCCATTGTTGTTTCGTAGCCACCTCCTTCCTCTCTCACAGTCCTAGCTGGAGGTCTTGATGCTAATTACCCAAGTAAGATGTCTGCCTCCAGCAAGAGTTCAAGTGCATGGACTCTCCCTGATGTTTCTGCCACCAGCTTTTATGACCCCAGAGAGAGCCACAGCCCCCACCCCACCTCCCCACCCCCCGCCTCCCCAAGAGACCCTCCAAGACCAGCAGGTAAAAGTAGAGGATGATGAACTCTGCTTGTTGTTTTAGTATCTTACAGGAAATATCCTGACCATACTCACCTGTGAATGGCTGCAGGAAGGAAAAAATGAACACATCTCTTCTAGAGACTGGCCAGAGCCTGGAAATATTTGCAACAACTTATCACCTTTTTGGGGGGTGGAGGGGGGGAGCCTCCCTGGTGGCTCAGAAGGTAAAGAATCTGCTTACAATGCAGGAGACATGGGTTCAGTCCCTGGGTCAAGAAGATCCCCTGGAGGAGGGCATGGCAACCCACTTCCGTATTCTTGCCTGGAGAATCCCATGGACGGAGGAACCTGGCGGGCTACAGTCCATGGAGCTGCAGGGAGTCTGACATGACTGAGCGACTTTACTTTCACTACCTTTTTTACTTTGCCGCCTCACCTCCCCTTCTTAGTCCCATATAAGAATTTAGCATTCGAACCTGGGCAGGACGGTTCTTTGGGGCACTTGTCCACCATCTTCTCCGTCTGCTGGTTTTCTGAATAAAGTTGCCATTCCTTGCCCCTCCACTCAAGGAAGACCTCCAGTCTTCTGAAGGCCACACTGTCCCCCCTTAGCACCTCTTCTCCTTGTTTCCAGCTGCAAACCATGGCTCACTGTTCCTTCCTCGGAACAACCCCAGGCTCTCTCTCATTGCCTTATTCTGCAATCTGCTACCGTCATCATTCCCAGAGATGTCAACCTCTACACAGGTCATCCATTTATCTATGTGTTCAATTCCTTAACTTCACCTTGAACATTCTTTTTCTCATCTCCACTTCCGTTTCCAACTTCCAAGCCCACATTTCGGGCTTTGTCGTCAGTAATTGTTCCTTCTCCAAAACTCCTAGTGAAAGTATCCTGTCCTTTGATTGCCAGTTCCTGGTCCACTCACTCACAAGACAGCTAAACAGGGTGGGAATTTGGGAACGGAGTCCCTGTGTACCAAGCCAGGACCAAACCTAGAAATGATCTCTGATGCTTGAGCACAGGGAAGCCTCATTTGTGTTTCTGAGTGGCTTCCTCAAGTTCTCTGTGCAAGGAGATTTGAAATGGACCGTTTCCTGGAAGGAAGGACTTTCTCCTTTTCTGCTTTTTGTCTTTTTTTTTCTCCTTTCTGCCTCCCGGATCTACCTCCCTGCTGGATAGAAAAGCAACTAGAAATGCCTGAGGAAAAATACGACAACATTTTTTAATAAGCCCTTTCCTATCTTCTGCATGTTTTGGAAGATGTGAAAGTGATAGTCTCTCAGTCATGTCCGACTCTTTACTAACCCATAGACTGTAGCCCACCGGGCTCCTCTGTTCTTGGGATTTCCCAGGCAAAAAAACTGGAGTGGGTTGCCATTTCCTTCTCCAGGGGATCTTCCTGACCCAGAGATTGAACCTGTGTCTTCCTGCATTACAGGCAGATGTTTTACGCTTCTCAATTCAAAACCCTGATATTATAACAGAAATATAAAAGCAAATGTGAAGTCATCCTTTCGTTGTTATTGTTGTGGGTTCCATTTAAACGTAAACTGGGGCCATGTAACAATACAGTTTTTTGTTTGAAAGCAATGTTTCCTATACTGAGAGCTACCAGGGAATTAAATGTTGTGTAATGAATGGAACTCTGCAAGGGGATCCAACCAGTCCATTCTGAAGGAGATCAGCCCTGGGTGTTCTTTGGAAGGAATGATGCTAAAGCTGAAACACCAGTACTTTGGCCACCTCATGTGAAGAGTTGACTCAGTGGAAAAGACTCTGATGGTAGGGATTGGGGGCAGGAGGAGAAGGGGACAACAGAGAATGAGATGGCTGGATGGCATCACTGACTCGATGGATGTGAGTTTGGGTGAACTCCGGGAGATGGGATGCACAGGGAGGCTTGGCGTGCTGCGATTCATGGGGTCGCAAAGAGTCGGACACGACTGAGGAACTGAACTGAATTGAATATCTTCATAAATCTACCAAATTCTACTCACCTCTTTATGATTACCCATGCCTTAAGTTCAGAAGATATATCCATGTGTTAGAAAAACTCTACATTGTTTTTTGACCTAATTATCAGAGTTATTTTGTCTTTTCTTCTTTCCCTTCCTCCTCCCACCCTGCTGTGTTTTGAATATAAACACCAGCTTGCATTCAAAGGGCTGTTTCAGTTGGAAGTGATAGTAATCTAATTCAGGTATTTGTTAGCAGAAATAGTAATTTATCACACCCTGTAATTGCAAAGTACAAGGATAGATTCAGATGTGGTTTGATTTAGGAGCTCAAACAACATAACCATCTCTTTCTCTTTTCTTTTCATCTTCCATCTCTCTTCAGTCTTGCTCTTGCTCCCTTATTAATCTTCTCTTTGGCATTATCCAGGTCTGGATATTGCCATTTGAAATGGTCAAAAGTTATACTAGTCCCCATTCCAGGAATTTCATTATAACATCAATGGGGCAAAATAGAGTAGATATATTTTCCAAGTTATATTTCTTTGAACTTTCAACTTAATATATAGCATAGATGGTCTCGATGTGTTTATTCAGTGACTGTTGGTTTCACTGGACTATTTTTTAAATGTTGGTTCTTTCTCAGTACTCTAAGAAAATTATGTTGGAGCACCATAAAAAAATTAAATGGTGGAAGTGTTTAAGCCAAATATTTATTATGTGAAGAAACCTAATCATGAAAATAATTAATATCCAATAGTACTCTATTCTGTGATTTAAATAATAAGTAATTTTGAGTCAAAAATAAATACCTGTTTCAAGAAAAGAAATGCTCTTTGGCTTCATTCATGGTTCCTTCTGTGTGTGGCAGCAAGGAGTTTCAAAGTTCTAGGCTTATGTCATATTTTTTAATAAATTTATCTTTCTTTGGAGGATAATTGGTTTATAATATGGTGTTGGTTTCTGCCATATATCACCATGAATCAGCCACAGGCACGTGTATCGCCCCTCCCTCTTGAACCTCCCTCCCACCTCCCACTCCATCCCACCCCTCCAGGTAGTCACCGAGCGCTGGGCTAAGCTCACTGTGTAACAGAGCAAGTCCGCACTGGCTGGCTGTTTTACACACGGCAGCGTGTATGTCTCCATGCTGCTCTCTCCACTTGTCTCTTTCTCTCCTCCTCCACTGTGTCCACGAGGCTGTTCCCTACGTCTGCATCCCCACCGCTGCCCTGCCAATAAGCACATCAGTACCACTTTTCTAGATACCATATCTACGCACTAATATGTGATCTTTGTTTTTCTCTTTCCGACTTACTTCACTTGGTATAATAGCCTTTCTTTTCATCCACGTCATTGGAACTGACTCAAAAGCATTCCTTTTTATGATTGAGTAATATTCCATTATATACATGTACCATGGCTTTTTTATCCATTCATCTGTCAATGAAGGCTTAGGTTGCTTCCGTGTCCTAGCTACTACAAATAGTGCTTCAGTGAACATTGGGGTGCATGCATCTTTTTCAGTGATGATTTTCTCAGGGTCTGTGCCCACTAGTGGGATTGTTGGGTCATCTTAAGGCTGGCAATCTGGTTAGGAAGTTTTATTAAGTTTCCAAATAATTAACAGAAGTCTTAGGATTGATTTTGATTCATTGGCTCTGAGTCACACGCTTACCCATGAACCAACCAGTGTGGCCAGGACAGAATGCTGTTTTCAACTAAGCCTGGGTTACAGATTCATCTCTGGAGCCAAAGGGTGAAGAGTCACATGGACCAATATGGAAGATAGAAGTTTGCTGATGGCCAATCTCTCTGCAGTGATTAAAGAGATGAGGTTAGGGCAGGCAGAGAGCAACGCTGTGTATCAGGGAACTCATTGCAGTCAATGGCAAAGTTGTCACAGATGTATAGCTCTGTACCTTACACATGCTTGATAGGGTCCCACTTTCCTGAGCTTTGAATAGTTGTGGAAGCTGCACAGTTGCTTAGTACAAGTACTGCATTCCGATGGTCATCCGTTTTATTAACAAAAGTTCAGTTTCCAATCAAGTAGGAAGATCAGAGGTGGAAAAAAAAGGGTCGACTTCAAATTCATTGGATTTTGTTGGAGAATAGAAATAGACTGGGTCAGAAACAGGATGCTTTTTGAGAAACTCTGAGCACCTAAGCCTTGACATTTCCTTTTTTCCCCTACTCCCAAATCCTTGAGAATTTTGTGTAGACAGTGTTTCCTCACAAATGCCTAATGTAAAGGGGAATTGGAAGGAGAGATAGTGACGTCTACATACATCTTTTGAGCAGCTGTCTGATTTTCTTAAACTGATATTCATTAGGCTGCCTTGATGTCTGTCAGTTCTTGTGAGCATAAGAGAGTGTTTATTTTAATGGCCACTGAAGACAGGCTTGTTTTTGAAGCCAGTAATAGTTTTGAGTCATTTAAGCTGAATCTCATGTCTTCTCTGAAATGACTAGACGATTTTCTTAGCTCAGTTTGCCATTCGCTGTTTGTATGAACTTGAGGATTATGAAGACACTTAGAAATAACAAACTAAAGTGAAAAGTTTTTCCATGAGCCAGATCCCTTCCTTCATGCAAAAGAACAATTATTCAGCATAAACAGTACATTTTCAACCCATAGTGACTGATTTCACAAACTTTATATTGAATGAGAATTTATGTGACAAACATCCTAGATATAGCTGGATACTTTCATGAGATAAAAATAATCATTATTATTTTTTCGAAGGCATGCCTGAATGTTTTACAAAGAGATTTAGTCTTGTGTGCTTGCAAAGCCTTTTAGTTTATATGAACACATTGAACACTCAAATCTAGGATTTTAAAAAGAATCCCAGTGCTTACTATTGAACTGGGACATTGTATATAACCAGAATACATTTGGGTTTTTTTTTTCCAGTTTTTAAAAAAATCTTTTCATTTTGTATTGGGGCAGAGGAGCCTGGGAGGCTGCAGTTCATGGGGTCGCCAGGAGTTGGACTGAGCGACTTCACTTTCACTTTTCACTTTCATGCATTGGAGAAGGAAATGGCAACCCACTCCACTGTTCTTGAGAATCCCAGGGACGGTGGAGCCTGGTGGGCTGCCGTCTATTGGGTCGCACAGAGTCGGACACGACTGAAGCGACTTAGCAGCAGCAGCAGCAGAGCTAACAGTGTTGGCATAGTTCTAGGTGAACAGCGGAAGGTCTGAGCCACACATATACACGTACGCATCCTCCCCTGAACTCCCCTCCCATCCAGGCTGCCATGTAACACTGAGCTGAGTTCCCTGCGCTGTACACAGGTCCTCGTTGGTGATCCACTTTAAATCTAACAGTGTGCTGTGCCGGAGATGCAGAATCGCTTGATCCCGCCTGCCGAGGAGCCACTGAGCCTTATGTGCAGGGACCATCAGCCCATGTTTTAGAGCCCAGGAACCACAGCTGCTGGGCCATGTCCCCTAGAACCGCGCTCCGCAAACAGAGGAGTCACTGCAACGTGTACCACAGCGAGAGAGCAGGCCCTGCCGGCTGCAGCCAGAGAGAGCCCGCCCCTAGCCACGGAAGCCCAGCACAGCCACACAGATGCATGACGTCACACAAACAAGGAATTAGGAGTGTGCACAGGCCCGCTCCAAACTCTCTGTCCCGCCCCCATCTTTCAGAATGCAGTTGTTGACTGAAGATATTTTGAGTAGAGTCCTGCTGAGTGCTGTTGTGCGGTTACGGCCAGGATGCAATCCAAGGGGCCCAATGAAAGAGGGAGAGGGTTTGGCTCCAGGCGCTTGAGGAATAAACTGCAGGGAGTTTGGAGTAGGCGCGTGGGTCCACTGGGCAAGGAGATGGAGGAGAAGGGAAGGCCGGGGCTGTCAGGGAGAAGGAGTATCACAGAGACAAGGAGCTGAATAGGGTGGCCTGAGACGCGCTGAGAGCCTCTGAAGTCCCAGCCACAGCGCCGGGCGGCGGAAGCGGGAGCCCGGACCCACCGAAGCGGGAGCCGGGACCCACCGAAGCGGGAGCTGCGGCCGGCGGGACTCACTGCGCCACGCTGTGACCCATTTCTTGTTTGCTTTTCTTCACAGAGGTTAATAACAAAGGGGCTGTGCTGACTATCCACGTCTGAATTACCTGATGGTACGGCATCCCTCCTTTCTAAACGCCTTCACTGGTGCCTCCTCCTTTGGACAAAACGAAGTCTGACCCTTTAGCTGAAAGGGAATAAATACTTCTCGCCTCCACCGTGTCTCCCAGGCAGACAGGACTCCTGGAGCCTCTATGTCCCAGCGGTGCTGTTTGTCTGTTACGCTGTGTCCTCTGCCTAGAATTCCCTCCTCCCCTTGCAGCTGTCAGAGCCATAACCCCCTTAATGACAACTCAAATTCCACTGTCTCCATAACCGTTTTGCTCATGCCAACTGCTTCTCTGTCTTGCTCCCAAGGAAAGTGTCTTTCTCTGTCATGTTTTTTTTTTATTCTTATTTTAAAATGTTTAAGCCTCAAACTTGTGGGATCTTGGCTCCCTGAACGGGGATCAAACCTGAGCCGAAAGCAGTGAAAGCAGGGAGTCCTAACCACTGGACAGCCTGGGAATTCCCAGTCAGTCAGGGTTTTAAAAGCTTCCTTTTTCCTGTCTTTCTCATAGCACTTCTCACTGCTCTCTTGAATTTTGATTATATTATATATATGTATATATTCATATATGCCCATAATACATAATAAATGTATGCAGGCACATATGTGAGTCTCATTACTAAATTTTAGGATCGCAGACAACAGGGCTTGCCTACTTATATATTTTATTAATTTCTTCTAGGAGGACTTAGTGCTCTAGTTGACAGAAAGGAAAAGGGTGGGCACTATATCATCGAGAGAGTAGATAGGCAAATACTATCTGTAGACAGATTTTTTTTCTGGGAGCTCATCAACTTAAAAGAACCATTTTACGCTTTTCAGAAGGACATGTGACATGTGAAATCAATCAATTAATAAGGCGATTTCAAGTTACCACTGAGTCGTGGTCAGAACAAAACTGTGGAACTTCATAAACCACTTTTCAAATCGTCGATCCTTAAAAGTTAACTTGGGTGAGAATTTGGCCAGGTGTGGTGGAAAAAGTCTACAATTGACTTAATGACTTTCAGGAACTCTTCCCCGAACTTTGAAAATCTTGATGAATCTAGCGTGATGGTTTCTGGATGAATTCATAAAACTCAATCTACTCCAATGTCTATCCATCTCAAATTTTATGATACGTTGCCCACATTGTCTTAGATGACTGAAGTTCATCCTATATTTTATTTTTTGAGCCTATAAGCGTATTTTGCTCTCTCTCCTGGTGCCAGGAGAGAAGACTCTTTGGCAGTAATGTCCAATGGAAAATCCATTCTGGGATGTGCGAGGTGGCAGCCGGCACCCAGGGCACGTGTGAATTTAACAGACAGATTTAGTGAGTCGTTCAGCAGCAGAGAGCTTAGGAAGCTGAACTCAGTAGTTTCCTAGACGCTGACGTTATTCAACTTCTGGTAAAAAGCATTGCATATGTTAAAAGTCTGGACCGGGTTTAACCATGTGCAGTAATTGAGGCGCTTGTGGTTTCAGCAGTTCTGTATAATCATAACCATATTCTCTGAATCCTTGGAAAACTTTATCAGAAGAAAAACATGATCCAATCTCTTTAGCTATTTTCACCTTACCAAACAATACTGTAAATTCTGTGGATTGCAATCTGAAAGAGAGCCCAGCATTTGCCATTTTACTTTCTAAACAGTTGATTTCACTTTGAGCTGATTTTTGGAAAGAGGTGTTTCTGCACCAGTCTTGGAGACAAATGCTCACAGCACTATGTCATCTTTGAGTGACCACACTGGTCCCTTGATTGGCAGTTTCCCAGGACACACCATCTCTCCCCTCTATTTTCTCTGCCTTCTCTCCATCTTTTGAGGCTAAGCTCCTTTCTCAGTGAACTCATTTTTCTCTTCTGATTTTACAACTCTGGCCTGAATCAATGACATCTGATCATCCTGAATATTAATTCTGTCGGAAATATTGAAAAGCAAAGCAGTTGTTCTGACATTTGAATCTTTCTTCCTTTCTCTTTTTTCTTTCCCTTCCTCCGTTTCCTTCTCTGTTTCTTTTCTTCCTTATTTATTTGAGGAAGTCTGTGATATTCTTTAGAGTTTGACCACTTTAGGCTTTCAGGTAGTGTACTATAGTCAAACATTGGTGGGATCTTTTTGTAGGTCTTTTTGAGCAAGCAAATTCAACTTATTTTAATTGTTATTGAGTACACAGACAAATTTATATTGTAATATGATTGATAACTAAGTTTTGAAATTTAATTTTTCTTGGAATGTAGTTGATTTACAACGTTGTGTTAGTTTTAGATGCATAGCAAAGTGAATCAGTTATATACACACACATATTGACTCTTTTTTCCAGAGTGGAACCAAATGGTAAATTTATTTGATGGTGATTGAGCTGTGAACATGTGAGTCGATCTCTGTGCATTGATTCAGATGTTCAGATTAGGTAGCTTTTGGCACACAGCCCCTACCACTAGACAAGAGAGCTATCCAGTCTTAACAGATGTATGAGAGAAATGATGATAGCTGAGAAAAATGGAACAAAAGAGAATTTTAATAGAAACACACTTTGAATGACAATATATTGTTTTCTACATGGAATGGAAATGGTAGGATTTCTTTTGAAATTTTATGTGTTTATTTATTGGCTGCATTGGGTCTTTCTCGCTGCTGAGGAGCCGCTCTAGCTCTGTCGAGCAGCGGCTACTCTGTGTTGCGGGGAGCGGGCTCCTCTTTGCAGGGGCTGCTCTTGCTGAGGAGCTCAGGCTCTAGGGCATGCAGCTTCAGGAGTCGTGGCACAAGGGCTTAGTTGCTCCACGGCATGTGGAATCCTCCCAGACCAGGGACCGAACCCATGGCCCCTGCCTTGGCAGGCGGATTCTTAACCACTGTTACCACTGGAGAAGTCCAAAATGATAGGATTTTGATTTTGATGTGGTAGGTTTTCTGACCAAATTTTCCTGACTGAATGGAGAATAAAAATCTAGCAAAAAATTCTCCTAACATAGTAGGACAAAAAGAAATAAAACATGCATTTAAAGATATTATTTTCCAAATACACAATTTTAATATGGCTTGTAATAAAAAATCCACCTTTCTTAAGGGCCACTTTGCCTATTTTAGTTTGACTAGTTTGAAATTTTTTTTTCTTATTCAGTGACACTGAGACATCTAAAATAGTAGCATCTTAGAGGGTCCAGAATTGCTGCCCTGCCCCCCATCCCAAAAAGACCAGTGTCCTACTGTGAAATAGTGTCCGATGCACAGTATCTATCAGTAACACGAGATGCTGTGATCTGCACGACGGTGAAGCATCATCTCACCATAACAGCCTGGGTTAAGAATCCCGCACGTTCTCAGGTGGGTGGTGAGGCAGAAGCCAGGCCTGGGGACCGGTGAGAGGGTGTGGGTGAGAGAGCCTGCAAGGCACGACTTTTCATGCCATTTGTTCACTCGTGAGTCAGCCCTCTGAGTCAGCTCATGACAAGTGTGTGTGGAATCCAGGGAGAAGGGCCGGTGCACGGCTTCAGCCTTGGATGGGTTTGTTGATGACAGGATGCTGTGCCTGTAGCTTCAGTCCCGGTTCTAGCCCTGAAGCGGAAGAGCGGAGGGTCAGTTTGCCTCTTTGCCTGCTTCTCTCTGTCAAGTGAGAAGAGTGCTGCTAAGTCGCTTCAGTCGTGTCCGACTCTGTGTGACTCCATAGACGGAAGCCCAGCAGGCTCCCCTGTCCCTGGGATTCTCCAGGCAAGAACACTGGAGTGGGTTGCCATTTCCTTCTCCAATGCATGAAAGTGAAAAGTGAAAGTGAAGTCGCTCAGTCGTGTCTGACTCTTTGCAACCTCATGGACTGCAGCCTACCAGGCTCCTCTGCCCATGGGATTTTGCAGGCAAGAGTACTGGAGTGGGGTGCCATTGCCTTCTCCAGTGAGAAGAGTAAACTCCCCCAAATGGAGCTCTTATGCTTCTGCCCTTTGTGGGTCTGGGACTCACTGTGGAGAATCTGAAAGGCCACGTGCAGCAGGAAAACCAAACCAGAGTGCCTGTGATGGGACACCAGCCAGCCTCTGGGGACTATCCAGTTATCCTAAAAGTGTTAATCGCCATTGCTTCTGGCTGATTTCTTCTCTCTCTCATGTAGTAGGGACGCAGTCATGAAGTAGAGGACTGAAGGCAATTAGGGGTCAGCTCTGCCAGCCACTCAGAGCTCGGGACCTGTTCTGTCTCCTTTTCACCATCTTAAATCTCTTACACAAAGTGGTCCATGCTTGCAGAACTTCTCTTCTCTTTCACTTTCTGCAGAAAAAGGTAGACACACGCTAAAAAGGATCTGGCTGTGAATATTCATGATGGAAAATGGATGGAAGTCATTTAAAATATCCAGTCATTTAATCTGTTTGTTTTTAAAATAGTTTGCATTTTAATACGTTTAGACCCGGAGATTTTTGCACCTTGTTTTATGTCCCTGGGTATGTTCCAGTATCTCCTGGTTTATAGTCTACGGGAACTTGAATAGAATATTTATCCTACTGTTGTGTGAAAATTCTAAAATCTGAATTATGTTAAATTGGTTCACAGTGCTTTTCAGGTCTACTATATCCTTCTACTTTTCTGTCTATTAATTCTATTGATTTTTGAGAGTTTGATATGAAACTCCAACTAAAAATCTTAATTTATCTACTTAAAAAGTAATTGTAACCTTTGGTGGAACTATATGTAACCTAATTCTGTATTTTCCAAGTCACCTGTAAATGTGTTATCATACTTTCATAATTTAAAAAAGAAAATAGTTCATAATTTCCATGAACTCAGTCAATATTTCAAATCTGTACAGTTTTTATGGAGCATTGATTCTTAGGGTGCCTATTTTAAAATGTGAAATATTTTTCTGTGCAATTCAGCATTTCTACAGATTTGGTATTGGTATTAGAAACTGGATACATATTATGCTTGGGAAGAATACATGGAAAAGGAGGTGACTAGGGCCCAACAGCTAGTTCCCTCCATTATGCCTTAAATATCATAGACTTCAAAAATGCAACATATTAGAATAGAACTCCTCTTGCTATTAAACGAGAAACATTCTTACTCTTGCAGCAAATTTCTATTAGGTATAGAAACATTTCAGAGAAAAATGGCTGATTCAAGTTGAGGCTTGACAGAAAACAATAAAATTCTGTAAACCAATTATCCTTCAATTAAAAAATAAATAAATTTTAAAAATAAAATGAAGTTTGAGATTCTTAGGACATAACCTTTCCTATAGTTGAACTAAAGTCAATATTAATTAGCAAGTTAAATTTACTGAAGCCAGATTTATGAAACTTGAGAAGGGAATCTGTTTTCTGGAAAATTCTTGTGAAAAATTTTGGAGTTGAGGTGTTATTAAGAAAGAATGTTCAAATAAATACAGAATTAAAAGTGGTTTTATGGATGATGTCTGGTGCTTGCATATTAAGGGGGACAATCTTCTGGAATTAAAATGTGTTTCTTCACTGAACTTAAACCTTAGGGGAAAATTCCTAATATTTGGAAGTTGGGCCAAAGGAAAGAGTGACTATAGAAAAGTACAACTGATTTCGTCACGTAGTCTTTTCAGTGAAGTCTTCTCATAGTAGAAATCATTCTGAAGGAATAGTTAAGGAATTCACTGCGGCTTGGTTCACATCCTGCTCTGCTCCCGTGGCGGAGAGGAGACCGGCTGGCTCATGAGATTAGGTGCTCCCGCAAGACTCTGAGAACTTCCTGGCTTTATGCTAGCCAGAAACAACAGCATGGAGTGTTTTTACAATAATCCTGTTTTGGGGTAAAAACAGGAAAGGGAGAGGCATGTTAAAATTAAATATTTTACAAGAAGAACCAAAAGGAAACAGAGCTGTTTCAGTTTGAGGGAAAGTTAAAATTGAATCTGATCATCTGAATTATTTGCTTGCCTATTTTTGAACAGAAAAGCTATCCTGATATGCCCTTAAAAGACTGTAAAGCTTCTGTTCACTTCTTGCTCTGAATCTAGGCTCCCAAACTAAGGTGACAATATTGAATTCCCCACTCTGCCCTACTTAGAACACTCACTCTGTTGGAAAGATATACCAGTGCTTGCTGACACCAGTTCCCAAGATCAGATCCAATTTATTGTGTACTTGGAGGATTTTTCCCGATATTTCTTAGAATTGAAATAGGCTGTTAATACCTTATTTTATGTATTGTGTCTCGTCATCAGCAATCAACAAATAGATATTATTTAGTGCTAACTTCATATGTTATTCCAAAGTTCTAACTAATATTTTCTAAATGATTTTTTTAAAGGCCCTATTGTTAATGGACACAGTGTTACTTCACAAATTTTGAAGGGGAAAGCATTTTATCTAAATGGACTCCCTGGAAATCTCAGGTCATCTTCTGGCTTCTTTGTGTTTCCCTTTGGGTGTCTGTTCTTGGGCAGACAATAAATACCTCTCCCGTCTCTGACTATCCTGGTATTTTCCTCTGGTCCTTTTGAAATGGCATCAGTTTTTCTTCTGACACGACTGTTATTCTTTCCAGCATAGCAAAGCTTGGGCTCACAGCACATATCAGGAAAGGCTATGCTTTTTCTTTAAGGCTTTTCTAATTTTTAATTAAAAAGAAAAGCTTGGCTCTCGCTGATCACCTACAGGAGTGTGACTCTCCATGGTTACCTGTCACTCAAAGAGCTCCCGCTCCGAGGAATGCTAATTAGCCCCACTAAAGCTCCGTAATTGAACTGGAGAGAGGCTGCCAGAGGTGCGTGTCGGCCTTCACTCGGCACAGCCTCGCCATCTGAATGGAGGGGGCAGTCTGTCCACAAGGAGAGAAACAAAGGAAGCTGGGGACCGAACGAGAAACAACAACATTCCATCTGCCATTTGTTACTCTCAGTTGTAAAGTGATTTTCAAGATGTAGCCTGGATACCATGTCCATATTTTTTTTAAAAAAAGAAAAAAGTTGTCTTTGGGCAGAAGAGAATGAGCCACAGCGTCCTCTAGGCGATGATCTCGGGGATGGCTGACACACCCGAGCTGCAGATAATCATAATGGTGGGAACAGGTGCATGTTTGGGGGAAATGGTCTTTTATGTAGATGAAGGTGGTGTTTGAACCCAGACAAGCCACCTCACAGGAAAGCTTCTTGGTTATTCTTTGGAGAATAAAAGAGAAAGTTCTTGGCACTGCAATGCCCTCTCCCCAGACGCAGACGAACATGAACATTGAAGTTCAGTGGATAAAATCTTAGACCATCATTTATAACAGAGGAAGAACACCAAGGTGACTGTGCTTTAATTGTGTTTCAATGGGGATTCATCTTCTCTTCAACTTGGTTCAAAGTGTTAATGTTGGAAAAAGAAAACACAGCTGATGTAGTAGACCCCTAAACTCATGTTAAGGACTGACATGATTCTTAAATGCAAGCTTTTTTTTTTTTTAATCCTTTATTGTAAAATTATTCAGTTCAAACTAAGCATTACATTTGTAAAACATTATTTTGGGTGTATAGCTTGTGGGATCTTAGTTCCCCAACCAGGGATTGAACCGGAACCCCTGGCATTGGAAGTTCCAAGTCTTAACCCCTGGACTGCCAGGAAAGTCCCAATGGCAGGCTTTCTAACCTCAGATTTTTAATATTGAAGGCAGTGTTTAATCATGGAATCATAGTGTCTTGGAGCTGCTGGGACCTTGGGTAGAGCACCTACACACTGGAAAGCTTGGGAGAAACTGTCTTACTTCAAAACCATACAATAGAGCCTCAGTCCGTGGACCCCAAAGTTCTCATCTAGAATAAAGCCTACAAAGCAATAGATAAAATGTTATCTGGTTCTAAGGTAGGTGCTGCACAGTCCACGACCCACAGGTCAAAGGACTCTGTCCTGCCCTTTGCTACCATCAGGTCTGCAGCACTGGTGACCCCCTGGTGTTTGCTGAATGAATAAATGATGCATTCTTGTGTGATTTGAATATTTCAATTGACTTTCAAGTATTTAAAATGCTGGACCACCCAAGAAGGCAATTCTGCTCCTTTTCCTTTCTTTCTCATGTTGAGCTTATCTCAGACCAAAGGGTTCATTGGGTGTGGTGACTGACATATGTTGATAATGGGGAATCTCTGTTGTCCTAACTTACTGTACGATGGAGGAGCTATTTTTTACTTCAGAGAAGCAAGGGCTTCCCTTGTGGCTCAGCTGGTAAAGAATCTGCCCGCAATGCGGGAGACCTGGGTTTGATCCCTGGGTTGGGAAGATCCCCTGGAGAAGGGAAAGGCTACCCACTCCAGTGTTCTGGCCTAGAGTCAGACACAACTGAGTGACTTTCACTTGCAGAGAAGCAATGGCAACATACTTATGCAGTGTTCAGAGAAAGCCCAACACAGAATTTTTTTTAAAACCTGAAAATTAAAAAAAAAAAAAAAACACACACACAAAACTGTTATGCCCAAGTTTCGAAATCTCCCAATGACCACCAGGGAGCTGATATCCGATGCAAAAGCAAGAGAGTTTTAATTACCAAGCTCGAGCTGGGGCTCCCACCGATCCCGACGCAGCAGCTATAGGGAGGAGCCCCGGGTCTTGGATTACATTGCTTATATAAGGAGTATACATGGAAAAAAGGATTTCTAGGTAGGGGGACGTCTGATTGGTCACTTTCTTTTGAAGGGTTGTGTGTTGGTTCTTGATTGGTCCCTATTGTCTAGGTAGACCACAAGCTCCTGAGCGTTAAGTCAGGAGATTTTGGTCTGGGGTCTGATTGGCTGTGGGTGGTGGGGTGAGGTCAGGGGATTTCCAAGGGCTCTTGGATTTCCAAAGGCTCTTTTCCCAGAACCTTACTAAATGGAGTTTTTCTGTTAACAAAATGGAGTAGCTTAGATTCTTCAAAACTAGCCTAAGTAATACTCTATTCTGCATACATAAGTTATGTAATTTTTACAGCAAATCCATAGTTTTGACACTCTATACACATTTTATTGATGAGGAAACTGAGTTTCAGGATGTGTTAAGTAATTTCCTCAAAGTTAAAAGCCAGTAAGTGGAAGAACTAGGATTTAATCCCAGTTTTACTCCAGAATTTGATCTTTCCTCAACATTGTGCATCACAACTTCTAACCACAATCTCCTAGTCTCTTTAACATGAAAATCCACACGCTTAAAATCAGTTCTCTTCATCATTCTGATGGAATCCCAACAATTTGTATCACTGCGTGAACAACTTATACATAAGGGTGAGTTTCTCAATGCTTGGCCCTTCTGCTTTGGTTGAGGTAGTCAAGGAAGACTTCCTGATGGGGGTGACCTTATTGCTGAGACCCAAAGAAAGACAATGGGTCAAGAAAGCTGCCAGCTTGGATTAAAGGTAGAAGGAACAGATTCAAAAGCCCCATGAAAAAAACAAGTTGGGGCGTGTGAGACTTTTACGGAGGGTCTAGGTACCTGGAGTGAACTGAATGGGATAAGGGAAGGAGAGAAGATGAGGTAGGAAGGTAGGAATCAGTCAGCCCTTGTAGGATCTGGTAGGCAGAGTGAGGCATGAAGGCTTTATTCCAGTGGTAGTGGGCAGCAGCTACAGAGATGTAAGCAGGGATGGGCTATGATACCACTGGTGCTTTAAACCACTCAGTCCAGCACAGGGGACTCAGTCTTCCGAGGCAGCCTGGGCGGGAGGGGAGTTAGAGGAGATACATGTGTAGGTACGGCTGAGCCCCTTTGCAGTTCACCTGAACCTATCACAACATTGTTAATCAGCTATACCCCAGTAAGAGTTTTAAAAAAGGTAACAGCAACAACAAAGGTCACTGAGAGGCTAATAGTTGTAGGGAATTCTGTAAAGCAATTATCCCTCAATAAAAAATAAATTAATTTTTAAAAAATAGGTTGTAGGGAGGAAGAAGGAGACTGTGGCAGACACCTGGTCAGAGCTTGAGCCAGGGACGGCGGGGAGTCAGCAGGCTCAGAACACATGCGTCAGGCCGTGCACAGCTGACGGCGGGCGACCGGAAGTGGGCGACCGGAAGTGGGCGACCGGAAGTGGGCGACCGGAAGTGGG
>NW_024070205.1:3534560-3606157 GCF_014754425.2 Oryx dammah | reverse complement strand
GTGGGCGACCGGAAGTGGGCGACCGGAAGTGGGCGACCGGAAGTGGGTGACCGGAAGTGGGTGACCGGAAGTGGGCGTGGGAGGGTGGGGCACGCCGGAAGTCCGTTCACCCTGAGGGCGAGTGGATGGTGTTGACCCGGCGGAAATGAAGTAAGACCAATTTGAGGGACATATTGGTGGTGCTTTTTGCATAGAATATTCTCAATACACTTTTTTTAAAAAAAATAAAGAGTAAAGGGTGGTTGGAGACTTAGGTTGCTTGATGTATGGACACTCAGTGAATACCTCCCTGTGTCAGAGCAATGACATGACCTAATGTGAAACAAGGCTACTATTTATTTCATCTCATTTCATTTTTTTCTATTATCTTGCTGCTGCTGCTGCTAAGTCGCTTCAGTCGTGTCCAACTCTGTGCAACCCCATAGATGGCAGCCCACCAGGATCCCCCATCCCTGGGATTCTCAAGGCAAGAACACTGGAGTGGGTTGCCATTTCCTTCTCCAATGCATGAAAGTGAAAAGTGAAAGTGAAGTCGCTCAGTCGTGTCGGACCCTCAGGGACCCCATGGACTGCAGCCTACCAGGCTCCTCCGTCCATGGGATTTTCCAGGCAAGAGTGCTGGAATGGGGTGCCATCGCCTTTTATTCTGCTCTATTTTATTCTATTCTTTTTATTTTATTTGTTGTGGCTACTATTTTAAACTAAAAAAACAAAAACAGCCCAGAGTCATAATGAAATATAAGGTATATATCATTGTACCATTCAAGAAGCAACATATATTTGGAAAAGAAACAAGTTAAATGGCTGTGACATTCCTTCTTAGGATCATTTGGATAGGCTTCAGGGAGAAAAAATTAAACAAAGGAAAAACCATAATTAAAAACCTGTCAAATGAACCTCTTATCATACGTTTTCCCACCTGGTAAGTAAGCAGGCACATCTCGTCAGACCTGGTAGTTCATGTGCCTGGAATGCTGTAGGGAGACTCGCCCTTCCCCACGCCCTTAACGTTTGCTCCTGCACTCCAGAGTAAAAATGCATAGAAATAAAATTTGACTTTTGGTAAAAAGAAACTGGTCTCAGCAGAAGACCCTGAAAGATAATCATTATTAAAAAATACTCTGATTTTTGAAACTAATATTGATGTTTCTGCCTCCTATTTAAAATTCATGTGTGTGTGAGAAAGTGTTGTGTGTGTGTGTGTGTGTGTGTGAAGGTTTTTTCTTGCCTGCTGGTCATGCCTGCCATTATTTTTATTAAACACAGGATTGTTAACCTCTTTATTGAACACAAGCATAACACATATGATTGTTGATTAATAGCCAAAAATACCAGCACTTGAAGTTTGTCCCAGAATTGGTGAAAAGTCCTCTGTTGAGTTTACATATTGAGTCTGTTTTCTTAGCACTGAAGTTTCCCTCCTGATCTCGATTCCAGCCTGTGCTTCATCCACCCGGCGTTTTGCATGATGTACTCTGCATGGAAGTTAAATACACAGGGTGATGGTATTCTATCCGTATATTTTGCAGAGAATTGTGTAGCTGTCACCCACATTTATTCCCTTTGGCTAACTCATTATTCTTTCTTTCCTCTTGCCTTTAAAACTTAAATCCATAGTTTCCACTGTATTCATTTTTCCTTTCTAATACTTGGCCTGTAAGTATTCTTTACATGTATTTTATCTGTTTGTTTCAAGCCTCCTTAAATCTCCTCAAATCCAGAAGTGTATCAGGGCAGATATAGGAGGGCATGTAGGAAGAGCTATCTCTGGTAGAGTGGAGATGAGCAAACGCCACCTGAGCGTGGCTGCCTTCTCTTCTCTTATGACTCTGGAATTGAGACGCGACTTCAGCCTGGGCGATGCAGACCCTCAGGGTTCGGTCATTTCTTCAGGACTGAGTATAGACAGGGTGTCAGATTGTTCCACCTTCAAGACTGCCCAGTGGACATTCCATCATTTCTTTCATTTATTTCCATGTTGAATATGTTGAATCCCTTCCCTATCATATTCCCATGAACTCTTTTCTCTGATTTTTCACTATTATAAAGAAATGGTAACCAGTGAAGGAACAGACACTCTTATGGATGGAAAAGCTGAGAGTCACCCAGGACACTAAGTAACCCAAAGCTGTTGAGAGAAACGGGGCAACAATTTCTGAATTCTGAAATCAACAACATTTAATCTAACCACTTGTCTCCATGCATTCCATCCCTATTATGTTTGAAATAAAGAAAAGGTAAATAATTAACCAAATAAGATATTTGGAAATTTGTTGATTTTGCCTGCCATTTATCTTTTGGCATTGAAAATGGCAGGAATACTGAGTGGCAGACACTGGTTGTCCCCAGTATCGTGTGTTGTAATAGAAAGATTACACTTGCAGCTTCCCATATGAGTCCAGTGACAACGTGGCTAAGCTCTGGTCAAAGAGACGAAGACCGACATGGCGTGTAAGAGCGGGCGTGGCGTTCTTCTCCACCCCTCCTGCTGTGTGGACCTGCTCATGGGCCATCGTGCACCACGTGAATGGAGCCAACACCCCAGGGACAGCAGAAGATCATGAGAGGAAAGCAACTGAGCGTGTAATGATTTAATGGGACGGAACCTAAAGTCACCCAGACTCCAGTGAGGGGTAAAGGATCCACCCAGCATCTCTGTCTCACACCCATCAGCCTACAGTCCAACTAACTCAGGCTTATAACTATAATATCAGTGGGAGGGAGGGAATATATGTACACTTGTGGCTGATTCACATTGCTGTATAGCACAAACCAACACAGCATTGTAAAGCAACTATACTCGAAGTAAAAATAAATTAAATATATATATATCAAAATATCCTAAGGAAACAGTGTAAAATTTAGACAAATCAATTTTGAAAATTAGGTTTAGAAAACTATAAAATATTCAGTTCAGTTGCTCAGTTATGTCTGACTCTTTGTGACCCTTTGGACTGCAGCACGCCAGGCCTCCCTGTCCATCATCAACTTCCAGAATTTACTCAAACTCATGTCCATCAAGTCAGTGATGCTATCCAACTGTCTCATCCTCTGTCATCCCCTTCTCCTCCCACCTTCAGTCTTTTCCAGCATCAGGTTCTTTTCCAATAAGTCAGTTCTTTGCATCAGGTGGTCAAGTATTGGAGCTTCAGCTTCAGTCCTTCCAATGTATATTCAGGCCTGATTTCCTTTAGGATGGACTGGTTGGATCACCTTGCAGTCCAAGGGACTCTCAAGAGTCTTCTCCACATCACATTTCAAAAGCATCAGTTCTTCAGTTCTCAGCTTTCTTTATGGTCCGACTCTCATATCCATACATGACCACTGGAAAAACCATAGCTTTAACTAGACAAACCTTTGTCAGCAAAGTAATGTCTCTGCTTTTTAATATGCTGTCTAGGTTGGTCATAGCTTTTCTTCCAAGGAGCAAGCGTCTTTTAATTTCATGGCTGCAGTTACCATCTGAAATCAACAACAGCGATTCTAGAGCCCCAAACTAAATGATAAAATATTAGATTCAGTCTTACTGATTTGTGTCAGTGGTTCCAGCTTAAGCTACATTGACTATCTTATTCATGAGAAATAAATTTCTATTTAGATGAATGAGAAATACCCTTATCTTAGCTATACTTATGGCTAAATTTACATCCTGCATTATAGAATTAGAACTATATTGAAATCAATACATTAAAACAAAAAAAAATTGTTCTAGGTGACAGCATTGATATTAGTCAATACAGAAATCAGAGGTGTTTTTGAAACAGTGACTTTGTAGTGCTTCATAAAAAGTCCCTCACCTTTTGGAAGATGAAATAGAGTGGACATTTGATATTGCTAAGGAATATGCTCAAGACCTTCCCGAATTTCCTAATTTAAGGATATAATTTCTACACGAGCAAGCGACAAGAATAGTCAGAAACATGAAGTCGTCTCTTTGGACCCCGAGTGAGACTAGATGTGTCCACGAGGGAGCAGAGAGAGCCCTGAGCTGGGAGTTGCCAGGAGGTGCCCAGGCTAGTAGGTGCCCCGTTCCCACGCGGCATTCCCAGACAGCACGGGGGCGCGGATCTGCGCCCTGGAAAAACACACGCTGCCTCACGTCAGGGACTATGGAGGTTTCTTTCTCTCTCTCTTTTTTTTTTTTTTGTAAATTATCAGTTTTAATTGAGGGATAATTGCCTTACAGAGTTGTGTCGGTTTCTGCCGTACATCAGCGTGAATCAGCTCTGAGTATACGTACCCCCCTCTCTTGAGCCGCCCTCCCACCCCCGCCCCGGCTCCAGGTCGTCGCAGAGCGCTGAGCTGGGCTCCCACACTCCGCGCAGCTTCCCTCCAGCCGTGCGCTTCGCACGTGGTAAGGGCCGAGTTACAGTGTTACCCTCTCTACTCATCCCGTCCTCTCCTTCCCCTACCGTGTCCACCGGCCCGTTCTCCGTGCTTGCACCTCTACTCCTGCCCTGAAAAGAGGCTCATCGGCACCGCTTTTCTAGATTCCATACGCGTGTGTCAACAGGCAATACTTGTCTCCCTCTCTCTAACCTACTTCATTCTGTGTGACGGTCTCTAGGCTCATCCACCTCGGTTCAACCGACTCGGATTCATTTTGGAGGTTCCTTGAGGGGTAAAACCTCAGATGCCAGCTTTGTGCACGCCGAGGGGCGTCTCCCCAGTGTCTGTTGCTTTGCTCTGATGGACTCTCTGGGGAGCGCTTCATGGCAAGTGTTCCTTAACAACCCCTTTAGTGAAGAAGCCAGGAAACACTCTGGACCGGAAACAGCTCGGTTAATCAACAAGAGACACCTATGATGGTAGCTGATTGTAAGGACTGGGCTTACCCACAGCAACTGTGTGATTTCTTGCTTTGCTGCTCACACCTTTAAAAGGTACTGCTTAGAAAGCATTAAGTGCTAAAGGCTTAATCACAAAAAATTGAAAGGCTCTAGGTAAACATTGAGCTTACAAATAGAACATCTTAAGTAACTCTGGGAATGCACTCGCTAGTTTTAGCTGCTAATTGAAATTCTCAGATACTGGCCAGAAAATCATAGTGGATAAGGATCATTCAAGAACAATAATAGCAGAAACTCAAGCTAAACTCTATGCTAATCCAAGAACTCCAAGAAGAATTTTTGTGGGAAAGAAGTCTTTCTGGGGGACTGGCATAAGTCTCCTCATGTAGCTATTACTATTTTTTAAATTTTTTGGCCACGCCACATGGCATGTGGGATCCTAGTTTCCCAACCAGGGACTGAGCCTGCAACCCCTGCATTCGAAGCATGGAGTCCTAACCACTGGGCCACTGTTGAAATCTTATGACTATTATATATTGAGTACTTACCCAGGTTCAAAAATGTGCTGAGTACTTTGTATGGTATATCTCACTGGATCTTCAGTGTAAGTCTATGAAATAGTTAGCATTATTGATTTAAAAAGGAAACAGATATAGAGAGCTTAAATACGATGTCCCAAACCACTTACTGAATATCTGACAGCACAAAGATACAAACCCAGATTTGTCTTAGTCCAAAATTCATGCTCTTACTATAAAGTATCAATCTATTTATTAACAGAACAACCACATTCTATTTATTATAAGAAATTGAGTCAATGTCACACAGACTTAGAAAACAGGCCTGCGGTTGCTGGGGAGAAGGGACAGACAGGAGTCCAGAATGGTCATGAACATATGGCTATGTTTAATGTGGGTAACCAACAAGGTCCTACTGTTTAGCACAGGGATCTCTGCTCACTGTTATCTGGCAGCCTGGATGGGAGCGGGGCTTTGGAGGAGAATGGATACATGTAAATGTATGGCTGAGTCCCTTTGCTGTTCACTGAAAACTATCACAGTGTTGTTAATCAGCTATACTCCAATACAAAATAAAAAGGTTTTTAAAATTTTTTAAATAAAGGAAGATTTTCATATACCAAAAAAATTGAGTCAATGTGATATACCTCTTTTAATGACAAAGCAGATCATTATCTTGTATGGCAAAAGTCTTTTCCATGAGCAGTTAGCAATCTTTTTTTTTTTTTTTCCCCCAAAGGCTCTACTTGTGTTATGGAAACTTCTGGCAAAATGCACTTGGTCTCTCAAACACATGGATCAGTATCACAGTGTGCTTTACTGTTCCCATATTCAGACATTTGTCTTAAGGCTCCTCTATGTAGGCGGAGAGTCTTGAGAGTCCCTTGGACTGCAAGGAGATCAAACCAGTCAGTCCTAAAGAAAATCAACCTTGAATATTCATTGGAAGGACTGATGCTGAAGCTGAAGCTCCAATCCTTTGGCTACCTAATGAGACAAGCCAGCTCATAGGAAAAGACTCTGATGCTGGGAAAGATGGAAGGTGAAAGATGAAGGGGACAGCAGAGGATGAGATGGTTGGGTAACATCAGTGACTCAATGGACATGAATTTGAGCAAACTCTGGGTGACACGGCAGTCCTGGCGTGCTGCAGTCCATGAAGTTGTAAAGAGTAGGACATGACTTAATGATTGAACAACAACAGCAAAGCGCTGAAGGACTCTCTGAACCCTTGGATAGATTTGTGATATTATGGCGTGCCTGCAGGTGTCTAGAAGAGAAGAAAATGCAACTGGTTTCATCGTATCCCCTAATTGGACCAACAAATGATTAGAAGTTACATCCATATTCGAAAAATATAATTTGGAATTGAGATCTTATCTCTGGAAGATGAAATAATGTAGTAAAATCAATGTTTAAGATATGATGTGCTTGTGAGTTGGAAGGCTTAGAAAGAAACAGAGTTAGAGAAAATGAAGAGGAGCCTTCACTTTATAGGATGCTATGGCACAAATAAATTATTCTGAAACAGATAGAAAAGATTGACATTTTGAATTTCCCCGAGGAACTTCCTACTGACAACAAACCATGTAAAATACAGTCAAAATGGTGTCAATGAATCATATTGTTGTCTCTCTCAGCCATTTCTAAGAAATCTAAGCTTTGTATATTGGATTCTAACACTTTTCATTCAAAAATAATAGTTTGAAACATTTTAGGGTTGATTGTTCAGAGAAATTGTAAAGGGAATTAAGAGAATAGGCATGAAATTAATTGAATTAACCAAAGAAAAATCAAATGAAGTTAAAAATAAGTCATATCCAGTTATTAAAAATATTCTATTGGGAATTCCCTGGTGGTCCAGTGGTCAAAACTCGGTGCTTTCACTGCCAGTGGCCCCGGGTTCAATCCCTGGTAGGGGAACTAAGATTCTGAAAGCTGGATGATGTGGAGATATATATATATATATATATCTTATAACAATTGGTATATAAAGTTTTCAATATTTACCCATGACACATTTATCTGAAGCATCATTTAATACTTGACAATTTCAGAATGACAAAAAGCTGGACATTCCACATTTATTGTAGCGCCTTGGGGCCTGTGTTTGCTCTCTTCCGGCTACTGTTCTGGGGAAGATCTGTCATCGCGATGTATTGAGATGAAGCAGTTTTTCCATCCTCTCCCACATTCTCTCCACCGAAGCCGACAATCACACTTCAGGGAATAGAAGCTCTTCTTCCACCATGGACGTGGTCTGTGGGGAGTTTTCAAATACCACAAAAACAAAACTCTCTGGGGAGAAACCACTAGAGACTTTCGCAATAAGGCATATTATTATTATCTAATTAGCTGATAACATATTTAGTCAGAATTCAACGTCATGTGTGTCCTGCTGAATGGGAACAGCAGAGATTATGTCAGCTAAGTAGATAAAGAAATGGATACTCAAAAGCCTGCTTCATTTTGTTTTTTCCTACAGAATTTTCTGTGTTGAAATGAACTGAGCACATCATTGTGTGGCGTGGAGACGGAGCAGGCCGCTGTGGTCCTTCCCCCGGGTCCTCCGCTCGTCTTCCGTCCGTGGAAAAACTTTAGCCAAAAAAGTAAGTTTAATTAGAGAAGTGAGAACAC
Source organism: Oryx dammah (assembly GCF_014754425.2). Lineage (NCBI taxonomy): Eukaryota > Metazoa > Chordata > Mammalia > Artiodactyla > Bovidae > Oryx > Oryx dammah. Next base: position 3,598,212 of record NW_024070205.1, on the reverse strand, counting down.
GCAGAAGCAAAGGAAAACAGTCAAAGGAGGCCAAGTAATGATAGTTCAGTGATTAAGAAAATTCAAGGACCCTCAGGTCCTCCTTGAGGGCTACAGATAATATTCTAAGCCACATCCTGTGAGCTGTCTTACAGATACTGGGTCTCCCATCAGGTGGAAGAAGTTAGCTACCTGACGAGCAGAGTGCAGCCATGACTTACACGGCCAGAGAACGGGCCGCAAGGAAATAGAGAACAATGGACCCTGGAACCGAAGAGTAACTGTACCTGAAACAACCAAGATGGTGCTGGTCAGACCCCGATGACCAGCTTCAGGATGATGGTCAGAGCTGACTGTGCTGTGTCTGCATGTAGCCCCCTCCCTCGTCTATAAAGCTCCTGCCCCTGATTGTCAGTGAGGGGAGTCGGCCTTTGGACAGATGTCCACCTTCCCCCTACCTGGTGCTGGCATCCAGAAGAAAGCCGACTTCCCTTTCCACCCACCTGGCTTCTTCATTGTCTTTGGAGCAGTGAGCCACCAGATCCCACTTTCGGTTACAGGGTGAGAAGGAAAAATCTGCTTAGTTAATAAGAATCTTTCCTGTATGATAAAGGCATTGCTTTATAGATGAAACACCTTGTTTGTTTAAAAATGGAAAACAAACTGTCTTTTAAACATTTGCCTACATTCATTGAAAGGACTGATGCTGAAGCTGAAACTCCAATACTTTGGCCACCTGATGTGAAGAACTGACTCACTGTAAAAGACCCTGATGCTGGGAAAGATTGAAGGTGGGAGGAGAAGGAGACGACAGAGGATAAGATGGTTGGATGGCATCACTGACTCAAGGGACATGGGTTTGAGTAAACTCTGGGAGTTGTTCACGGACAGGGAGGCCTGGCACTCCATGGGGTCACAAAGAGTCAGGCATGACTGAGCAACTGAACTGAACTGAACTACACTGAGTCATAATTTCTCTAGCAACTGTATCTAATGATTGAATGATGTCCACCAACTTCAGCTGTTTAGAAATCTGGAATAATAGTGCCCTTGCTTTTGAAATATTGTTTAGGATTTTTATTTCATCCAGCCTAATATTATTGACTTTATTTAGTATTCAGTTTTGGAATATGATCTAGGAAACGTAGAGGAGTATAGAGGCTTCACAATGCTGTTAGTCTCTGTGTACAGCAACATGAGTCCACTGCCTGCATACATATGTCGTCCCCCTCGTGGATGTTCCTCCCAGCTCCAGCCGCCTCCCTACCCCAGAGAGGGGATGGTCCTCACAGAGCACTGAGTCGAGCTCTCTGTGCTATACAGCACCTTCCCGTTAGCTATCTACTTTACACAAGTGCTGTGCTGTGCTTAGTCACTCAGTCATGTCCGACTCTCTGTGGCCCCATGGACTATAGCCCACCAGGCTCCTCTGTCCATGGGATTCTCCAGGCAAGAGTACTGGAGTGGGTTGCCATGCCCTCCTCCAAGGAATCTTCCCGACCTAGGGATCAAACCCAGGTCTCCCACATTGCAGGTGGATTCCTTACAGTCTGAGCTACCAGGGAAGCCCAAGAATACTGGAACGGGTAGCCTAACCCTTCTCTGTGGGATCTTCCCAACCCAGAATCGAGCCGAGTATTTCAGGGGGATCTTAACCAGCTGAGCTACCCGTGGTAGTGTGTGTATGTGAGTCCCAATCTCCCAACCCCTCCCACCCTCTCCTCTTTCCCCAGTCCACGTCCACACATCTGTCTCTAAAGGAAACAGCCCATCCTGGAACTTCTACTTTCCAGGAGAAGGCTCACGATACATGCATATATATGCATCAAAATACAGAAGTAAATAAAAAGAACCCCCCCATTTTTATTATTCATCTTAAGAAGTGTATATAATTATGTTAATGTATTACAGATAATAAGTATTGATTTTCAAAAGCAAAAACAAATCTTACTTCTGAATTACAATAATGCTATTTTAAAACTGATATAATTTTACCTTAATGTGATGATCATTCTAAGAATTATTTACAATTTTTCCTTTCTCAAATTACAATGCTATTATCACTTTTTTTGGTACAAAATTAACCTAGCCATGGAATTGATTCAGTTGTAGTTATGATTATGAATGTCAAGAGTGGATTCAAGTTGCAAAGGAGTGGGTTTGGACCAAGCATCAGCCCTGGCGGCCAGCCGCACGGACCTAGGACTCCGGTCAGCCCCCTGTGCAGAGCAGCATCTGTGCCTGGGCCAGCAGAGTCGAGAGGATGCTGAGGTCATGGCTGGTAGGCGGGCTCCAAATTCCGAGGTGCCCCCTGAGTGCCCATCAGAGTGGGGACGCGTGCAAGCAGTTCAACCACCTGAGCAAATAGCCAGGAAACCGTTGACTCAGCCAAGACGGTGGAGTCAGTTGTGTGGTCAGCAGAGTGAAAGGAGCATGGTAGACATTTATGTTTCCCAGCACATGGTAGACGTCAGGGGCATTTGAATTGCCTCAATCTCATTCGGAAAAGGCAGTGGAGAGGAGCAGCAGAGGAAAAGTGAGGAGAGGAAATAACTTCCATGGGATGGGGGACAGATTTGATAAATGTTGCTGGATGACATTGGCTTTGTCCTCTGGAAATTGTCATTCTGACTCCACCTTGAAGCTTTAGAATTTCTTGGTTATGCATCACACTTGCAATGGATCGTCTTTCTTTGCCCACGTAGCTTTCATAATTGCCACAGCGATTATTTACCTTTTGTGCTGCTATTGAGTTTTCATCATTGGTGCTGCTTTGCCTATTTGATTGGCTTCTTAATGTCAAGGGATTAAGACAGATTCAAAAGCATTTCACACATTTATTAAAAACCATTATAAAGTGACTTTGCAAATTTAAAAATTGCTTGCTCACGTGTAGTAGGCGCTCTATGAACACTTCAAAAAAAAAAAAAAGAGAAATCGATGAATGGATTAGTTTCAAAAATCTTAAATAAATGATCCTCAAATATGAGGCTTTGGCTTATGGGTGAAAAGTGACTCAGTTAAAAATGATTGCGTCAGTAGACATAGGATAGAATCTCTTTTACAGTGATTATTTTTATTAAGTACTTGATAAAACAGGATATGACAGTCTTCCTGGTGGCTCAGATGATAAAGAATCCACCTGCAATGCGAGAGACCTGGGTTCGATCCCTAGGTTGGGAAGATCCCCTGGGGGAGGGCATGGCAACGCACTCCAGTATTCTTGCCTGGAGAATCCCATGGACAGAGGAGCCTGGGGGCTCCAGTCCATGGGGTCGCAGGGAGTTGGACATGACTGAGTGACTGAGCAAGCACAATTTATATACAGCTAAAATGAGGAATAATACAGAGGCAGTCATCAAATAATACCATAAAAGAATAATTATTAGTATTAGTGAATTTAGGAAGTATTACTAAAGGGAAATGATTATAAGATATTAATTTATAATGTGAAATGTGGACATTATACTCCCATTCATAACATGCCTCCACCTATCAAGAATAATATTAAAAAGGAACTATTTATTAAACACTAAAATGCAGCAATTCATCCTGGATGATTCTTTCCAAATTTTGCAGTTTCTACAATGAACATTTGTCTGTCTGTTAATAGAAAGATTTTACAGAACTAAAAATAAAATTTCCTAAGCTGGGGTCCCCGGGGGTCCAGTGGTTAGGACTCGGTGATTTCACCACTGCCGGCCCCTGGTCGAAGAACTAGGATCCCGCAAGCTGCATGATGCAGCCAAAATTGTTTTCCCCTAAGTTAGTGATAAGAGGAGATAGTGGACAGAGAATCCATCTTTGCTTGGAAGAAACAAGGATTCTGTGAGATCAGACTGGGACTAAGCAGGTGGCTTGGTTTGGCTAGGAAATTGGTTTTCCACAGAGGGGTTGAGCAAATAGGTAAATATATTGGATCTTTCTAGTAATTATATTCAATTTTGCGTCTTTGGCAGAAATGGAACAGAAATGATGTCGAGTTCTCATTGCATTCCATCTGGGGACTCACAGCTTTAGTTCCTTTCATTAATGGTGATGTTATCTTTGATCACTTGATTAAAGTGAGTCTTTCAGGCTTCTTCACAGTAAAGCTTAATCTCCTCTTTGTAACTAACAAGGCATTCATGGGGCAATACTTTCAGTTCAGTTCAGTTGCTCAGTTGTATCCGACTTTGCGACTCCATGAATTGCAGCACGCCAGGCCTCCCTGTCCATCACCAACTCCCAGAGTTTACTCAGACTTACGTCCATTGAGTCAGTGATGCCATCCAGCCATCTCATCCTCTGTCATCCCCTTCTCCTCCTGCCTTCAATCTTTCCCAGCATCAGGGTCTTTGCTAATGAATCAGTTCTTTGCATCAGGTGGCCAAAGGATTGGAGTTTCAGCTTTAGCATCAGTCCTTCCAGTGAATATTCAGGATTGATTTCCTTTAGGATGGACTAGTTGTATCTCTTTGCAGTCCAAGGGACTCTCAAGAGTCTTCTCCAACACCACAGTTCAAAAGCATCAATTCTTTGGAGCTCAGCTTTCTTTATAGTCCAACTCTCACATCTATATATGACTACTGGAAAAACCATAGCTTTGACTTTGAAACTCTGTAAATATCTTTTTCTTTATCAATCAATCTTTTCCTTATCAATCAAACTTCCAATATTGATATAAATTAATCAACTCAATATTGATATTAATTAATCAGTGTGAGTTCATGAATTCTTATTTTGTGCAATGGGTTGAATTATCTATTACCATCATGTCCTTCAATAACCTCAGATATGTAGATGACACCATCATCATGGCAAAAAGTGAAGAGGAACTGAAGAGCCTCTTGATGAAAGTGAAAGAGAAGAGTGAAAAAGCTGGCTTGAGACTCAACATTCAGAAAACTAAGACCATGACATCCATTTCCATCATTTTTTGGCAAATAGAGGGGGAAACAATGGAAACAGTGAGAGATTTTATTCTCTTGGGTTCCAAAATCACTGCAGATGGTGACTGCAGCCATGAAATTAAAAGACACTTGCTCCTTGAAAGAAAAGCTATGACCAACCTAGATAGCATATTAAGAAGCAGAGACATTACTTTGCCAACAAAAGTCTGTCTAGTCAAAGCTATGGTTCTTCCAGTAGTCATGTATGGATGTGAGAGTTGGACCATAGAGAAAGTTGAGCGCTGAAGAACTGATGCTTTTGAACTGTGGTGTTGGTGAAGACTTGAGAGTCCCTTGGACTGCAAGGAGATCCAACCAGTCCATCCTAAAGGAAATCGATCCTGAATATTCATTGGAAGGACTAATGTTGAAGTTGAAACTCCAATCCTTTGGCCACCTGATGCAAAGAACTGACTCATTTGAAAAGACCCTATGCTGGGAAAGATTGAGGGCAGGAGGAGAAGGGGATGACAGGATGAGATGGGTTGGATGGCCTCGCCGACTCAATGGACATGAGTTTGGGTAAGCTCTGGGAGTTGGTGATGGACAGGGAAGCCTGGTGTGCTGCAGTCCGTAGGGTCACAAAGAGTTGGACACGACTGAGTGACTAAACTGAAATAATCATGTCCTTATGATCAGATTGTCTCTGATTTTTTTCCCAGCGAGATTCTCTTGGAGTGGATCCCTGTGTTCTTAGAGCATCATTTCCATCATTCTTTGAGTACTTGCTTACTTTCTGGCCAAACCAAGAGGTTCATCCCCATCTGTGACTTTCTTGCCCCAACCCTGGGATAGGCCATTTCTGCGGAGAGTCTGGGAGGAGTGTGGCATCTAGAAACCAAGATCTGGGTGTCAGCCGTGCTCATTGCTGTCGGGACACCGCTGCTTCCACTGTCAGCTGGGTGGACACAGCCAGGGGATATATCTGTGTAGGTATATATACAGACATTTGTACATCTTCACATGTTTATATCTGTACAAATGTTTCTATCTAGCTACATATCCTAAAAACCCATGAGTTCACACCAGTATTTCCAGTTTCAATTTGACACCACATTGTGTATTCCTTTATTTTCCTTTCCCCTATTTCTAACTCCCCCAACATCATCCCCTTTACTCTTAGTATGTTTAGCCGTCTAATCAAGTTCTTTTGTGTAACCAGTCTCCTGTTGACAGCCATCAGCTGGGGATGGACACCCCCCTCCTTAGTTTGGGTCTGGAACGCACAGAGATTTATCAGATATATGATTTTCAAATGTTTCCCCCCAATTCTGTAGGTTGCCTTTTCATTTTGTTGATGGTTTCCATATAAATGTATTCTGTTAATTCATATTTAAATTAATATTCTTTAAACTGTAAGCCATGATGTGAAATTAGTGAGTTTCAGAATTTAATAAATGAACGAGAATTACGCAGGCAATGACAGACGAGTGATTGCACAAAGGAAGCATATATATCATTTTGTGTAATTTCTGCTTCAGTTAAATGAATGTGTGAGCCTGTGTGAGAGAACGGATCACTATACAAAATGTTTCATACTATCGCTCACGGTCAAAATAATTCAAAGCCACTGATTGAAAATATGATCAAACATTTCTATTAAACCACCTTAGATGAAACTTCCCAGAATATAAGCAGATGAATAACTATCACGCAGGTAGACAAATCTAACATCACAAATGTACCAAGAGCTACAAGCTAAAGTAGTTGAACTTGTTCCTCAGGGTTAATGAACTTGTACTGAGCATTGCCTATTAGGTATCGCTGGAAACAAATGCCCTTTTCCTCAACTGCTGACTCAGGCACAAGTCACATTTCTGCCCCTGGACTGGCGCGCTTGTGGTGTTTCTCATCGCCAACACAAGCTGTGGAGTGAGCAAAAAGAATCTAAAGCAAACCAATTGTTTTCTGCAATAATAAAACTGCCTCTAGGTGGACAGTCCCGATTCAGTTGTCCATCGTGAGGAACAAGGGTGCAGAACAGAGCTCAGAAGACCTGGGTTTGGTGTAGCTTCTGCAGGCCCACCAGGCTGGGCATCTCCCAGAGGCCATTGACCTGGACCGCGATGTACAGAGAGCACATTCAGCAACACAGGCTTAAGGCTCCTGTCTTCTGTTGCACCTGCAAGGGTCCTGAGGCTCCACTTTCTCGCCTGGGAGTGGAGGGGGCATCCTGCTCACGGTGACTATTCTTAGTAATGGGCCATGAAGAAGAAGGAATCCCTCTGGTTACCTGCTCAATTCTACCTGCCCTCTAGCTCCCTAAAGGAGCCCTCTTTGTGTGTGTAGTAAGGACTTAGGGTGGTATCCTTGGATGTTCATGTTCTATGAAGATTTTGGAGAACGTAAACACCTCCTGTGAATTCCACTGGTGTGCTGTGAACCACCCCGCCAAGGCAAACAGGAGGATCACAGTTCACATCTGTGAGCAACACGACCAGTCTCTAGTTCTCACCTGTGTCCACTGATCGTGGATGGACAATGGCTCTTTTCCGTCAGTTATTTAATCACTACTTTACTATGCCTCGTGGATACAGTACATAGCCTCACAATGTGTAGGTATTTTCTTTCAAAAATTAAGTCGAGTTGACTTACGTACGTATGTATTTTTGAAGCCAGAGTCCAGGTCCATTTCCTCCCCTTCATTTTCCTCCCTCCCTCCCCCCCTTCTCTTCTTCCTTCCTTCCTTCCGTACATTTTTTTTTATTATTCCTTTTAGAGGGTAGGTAGAGGGAGAGAATGTTACCATGTTTACAAATAGCTTTTGAAAAGATAAGGTGTTTGTTTTCTTCAAAATGAGAATGTGTGACTCTGATTTTTAAATTTCTCTTTTTAGAGTAGTTCTGTATTTACAGAAAAATTGCAAAAGTAGTACAGAGAGTTCTTAAACATCCCACACCCCATAGCTCTTATTGTGTGCCGTGCTTAATCCCTCAGTCATGTCTGACTCTTTGCGGCCCCACGCACCGTAGCCCACTAGGCCCCTCTGTCCCTGGGATTCTCCAGGCAAGAATACTGGAGTGGGTTGCCATGCCCTCCTCCAGGGGAGCTTTCCCACCCAGGGATGGAACCCAGGTCTCCTGCACTGCAGGCGGACTCTTTACCGACTGAGCCACGGCCTCTTATTCACATCACCTGAGAGTGGGATGCATTGACCACAGTCAGTGAACCATGCTGCCCTGTTCAGGGAGGCCCACACTTGTTCCCATTTCCTTGGCTTTACCCTCCCGTCCTTTCCGCACTCCAGCACCCCACCTAGGGCGGCACGTCACTCTTAGCGGCCGTGTCTCCTGAGGGTCCTCTTGGCTGGGACGGTGTCCTTGTTTCTGATGACCATGACGAGTTTGAGGCATCCTGGTTGGTCAGACCTTTTGTACGATGCTCTTCATTTGGGATTTATCTGATAGCATGATGAGAACAGAGCTCCGGTTTCTGGGGAGGAAGGCCCAAGCGATAAAATGGCATCCACATGGCTTAGACTGCTGGCCTGGGCCGCCTGGCCGGGGTGCGTCTGCCGGTTTCTCTGCAGTTCCCCCTCTTCCCTGGTTTCTGCTCTGTGCTGCTGGAAGGGGCCTTGCTCAGACCTCAGTGTGAGGTGGGCAGTTTAGCTCTGCCTCTCGAAGGTGGGGAGTTTCTGCATAAACTACTTGGACAGAAGATCTGTCTAACCTCCCCCGCTTCTCTATTTGTTCAATTGTTTATTCACATGGATGAGGACTCATGGATATTTATCTTATGCTTGGGGCATCACGGATTTTTTAGCTTGTGCAAATTCATCTGGTTTAATTCGAGCCGCATCTTACCAGCTCAACTCCTGTGATGCCGTCCCACAAAACTGTAGTCAGAGGGAACCCCTGCGGGTCCTCACACCTCTCTCCCCCTCACACCCGCTTCCTCACCCAGAGGTCCTTGTCCACATGTCATAGCGGAATGCAGGTCAGCCTTTTTTAAAAGTAATTTTGTTTATGTAATATTTATTATTTATTTGGCTGCACCAGATCTTAGTTGTAGCAAGCTGGATCTTTAGCTGTAGCATGTGAACTCTTAATTGTGGCATGTGAGATTTAGTTCCCTAACCAGGAATCAAACCCTGGGCCCCCTGCTGGGGGAACACGGCTTCTTAGCCACTGGACCCCCAGGGAAGCCCCTCAGCTCAGGTATTAAGATTGCCTGGACATTGAGAGTTGCTCCCTGCTTCCTCGGAAGTTTTTGTGTCTACACGTGTTTGTCATGTCATCTGATATCTTTTCCTGTTTATCTCCCTGGTGAGGTTTCGAGGCCACTGTCAGACCCGCCGTTTCTTTCTCTCTTCTCCATCCTGGGGCACCCGGTTTCTGCCTGGCAGAGAGGAGGTTCTTAACAACACAGCTGAAAGACTAGGCAAGGAACGGGCTCCCCCGGCGGCTCAGCGGTAAAGAATCCACCAGCCAACACAGGAGACACAGGAGAAGCGGGTTTGATCCCTGGGATGGGAAGATGCCCTGGAGAAGGAAATGGCTACTCGCTCCAGTGTTCTGGCCGGAAAAAGCCCGTGGACAGAGGAGCCTGGCGGGCTGCAGCCCATGGGCTCACACGGACACGGCTGAATGAGCACGCAGACAAGGAAGGCCACTCGGCGAGCTGATGGAAATTCCGGAAGCACTCTCTGAGTCCTTTCTGGAGGAAAGCGGCTTCACAGATCTGCGGTTCTTAGGGTATACATCTTGAGTCGTTTCCCCTGCTTGTAATGATGGTTTCGCTCTGATGGTCTCGACTGCGGCATGCGGTCATCTGCGACGCTCAGGCACTGGTGGGATGGCTGCTCAGAGTGGGGGCCCGATTCCTGCCAAGGAGCAGCCCCAGGCTCCGCGAGGGGGGCAGCCGCTGACCCCTGTCTCGTCCGCAGGAGCCTGACCCTCCGAGCTGAGCTAACGCGCAGACCCGGACGCCCACCTAAACCCTGGGCCGTCTCCACACGTGCAAGCGGGCTCGACTGTTTGGACTGTCAAATAGTCGAGAAAACATTTAAGTCAGTCCGGAAGCAGCTGAGTTAGCCAAAAAAGCGCGTCTGACTACCCGGCCCCCAGCCCCGGCTAGACTGTGGATTTGACTGGTCTATGTTTATTGAAAAAACAGTCACATTTTCCTTGCCCAAAGAGGATGCTTTTTTCCCCATTGAAACTTAATGAAATAACTGTTACATCATATAAATTCATTTCCTCAAGAATATGTGTCAGACTCTCAAATCAGTTAAGGAAAATTCTCATCTTTTTTTCTCTTTGAAATTAAGAGGGAGTTTGGTTCCAAGTTAAGTGAGTTCATAGCGCCATCTAGTGCTTCAAAACGGAATGTCGGCACAGCGGTGGAGAAATTTTAAATCTGGTGTTTTCCTTGGCTGTAAACACAACATCCTCAAAACTGCTTGCCTGATTCAGACTAGCGTTCTCCAGTTTTAGGATAATTATTCACAACTGACTGGGGATTGACATTTTATCACGGTTTCTAGTGAGTGATTAAGGCTCAACTTGAAAAGAATCTCCCATAAATAACCAAACACAACTGGTGATCCAAAATCACTGCAGATGGTGATTGCAGCCATGAAATTAAAAGACGCTTGCTCCTTGGAAGGAAAGTTATGACCAACCTAGACAGCATATTAAAAAGCAGAGACAATACTTTACCAACAAAGGTCTGTCTAGTCAAAGCTATGGTTTTTCCTGTAGTCATGTATGGATGTGCGAATTGGACCATAAAGAAAGGTGAGCACCGAAGAATTGATACTTTTGAACTGTGGCATTGGAGAAGACTCTTGAGAGTCCCTTGGACTGCAAGGAGATTCAACCAGTCTATCCTAAAGGAGATCAGTCCCGAGTGTTCACTGGAAGGACTGATGCTGAAGCTGAAATTCCAATCCTTTGGCCACTTGATGTGAAGAACTGACTCATTGGAAAAGACCCTGATGTTGGGAAAGATTGAGGGCAGGAGGAGAAGGGGATGATAGAGGGTGAGATGGTTGGATGGAATCACTGATTCGATGGACATGAATTTGAGCAAGGTCCAGGAGTTGGTAATGGACTAAGAAGCCTGGAATGCTGCAGTCCGTGGGGCCTCGAGGAGCTGGACACGACTGAGTTATTGGACTGAACTGAACTGATACATAACTGGAGACCCAGGCCCCTTTTCTTCCCTGAGTATTAGGGCATGAGATGGGCTTCCCGGTGGCTCAGATGGTAAAGAATCCACCTGCAATGCAGGAGACCTGGATTCGATCCCTGGGGTGGGAAGATCTTCTGGAGAAGGGAATGGCACCCCACTCCAGGATTCTTGCCTGGAGAATCCCATGGACAGAGGAGCCTGGTGGGCTAAAGTCCACGGGGTCACAAAGAATCAGATATGACTGAGTGACTAACACACAGACGCACACATACACACATAAGCATGAGATGAACCCACGAGTCAAAACCCGCAGTAACGCAGCAGACACTGATGAGAACCGCAACCTTCAAATTAAGTCTCCTCCCCTGCCCCCAACAGAGTGAATGAAAATAGATGGACCTGCGGACAGGTGTCATTTTATTCCATACACTTCTGACACTATATATTCTCTGAAAGGAAGATATTCACTGGAGAGGAGAAGCAAGTTACTTTTCTCAGCTTCAAGGAACCCGGTAAACCTCTACTCGGCAAACGATTTCTGCCTGTGCTTGCGTCCCTTCCTACAAAAACCATGTGAGTTTTGAAGACACTTTGAATTTGGAATCATTTCTGATCAAGGTGCAAAGGTGACCTGTTTGCACATATTATTTCTTGCTTTTCTGCACATGATGTTTCTAGAGGCACCTGGGCGTGTTACTCCCTGTTGAGTAGCCCTGTGTTGCATGACCCATGGGGTTGGCGAGCAAAGCCCGGCGCCCCACGCCTGCGGCTGCCCGCGCCTTAGTCCCCTTTGCTCACTGGGGTTTGAAATGGGACGAAACTAAGCAAAGGAAGGAAGAATCAAGGGTGCTGGACAGGGAGAGCGGCTGTCGTTTAGTGGCTAAGTCACGTCTGACTCTGCAACCCCACACGATGTGCCCCGCCAGGCTCCTCTGCCCATGGAATTCCCAGGCAAGAACACTTGGATGGGTTACCATTTCCTTCTCCAGAGAGACTGCAGGCAAGAGACGCAGGCTGGGCAAGGTCATGCAGTACTGTATACAAAGCTTTGTAACCCATAAGTTATACTTTTTTTTTTTTTCTGTAGTTCAGGGGAAAAGAGAGTATTTAATAGCTTTTTCAAATAACTGTGGCTATTCTTCTTTGATGCAGTACCCAAACCCAACAAATAGTCCTTTCTTAAAGGTTTGTTGCAATGTGGGATTTGAAAATACATCAGGGAACTTTTCGTATAAGGTTACCTTAAAATTATTGTATGCATTTTTGTTTATTAATTTTTATTAGAGTGCAGCTGCCTTCCAATGTTGTGTTAGCCCCTACAGTACAGCAAAGTGACCAGCTAGATGCAGACACACATCCCCTCATTTCTGGATTCCTCCCTACTTAGGTGACCACACAGAACTGAGTGGGGTTCCCTGAGCCACACGGGGGAGGGGCTTCCTTCATAGCTCAGCGGGCAGAGTCTGCCTGCAATGCAGGAGACCCAGGTTCGATTCCTGGATTGGGAAGATCCCCTGGGGAAGGAAATGGAAGCCCGCTCCAGTATTCTTGACTGGAGAATTCCATGGACAGAGAAGCCTGGCAGGCTATAGTCTATAGGGTTGCAAGAGTCAGACATAACTGAGCGACTAAGCACAACAACAACTATATATATATGTATATGTATATATATACATACATATCAGCCCAAATCTCCCAATTTAATCAAGTTGTACCTTTTAAAGAATGGGAAAATAATTATAAATATTGTAAGCACTTCCCACGGTGATGACATATTCCCACGTAGAAGTTTAATTCGTGACCCAGCACTTAATGACAATTGCTGATGTAAAGAATGGATGAAAATTCACTCAGGAGTTCGCTCAGCACAGTGACTATCGCCCTATCCATGCCAGCTACTTACACACAACCAACGTGTTTCTTTGTGTGTGTGTATTTTTTTCTTTTTTTTTTTTTTGCTTGTTTGTATCCATTCTGATTCATTTTGGATCATTCACTTTGGAGTGTTAATATTGCTAGAGCGGCAAGGTTGTCTTTTGCAAATAATTTGCAGTTAAAAACGCTTAAAACTGTTAATTTTAAAAAACGTGATGATAAAGCTTTGTTTTCAGTCGTGCTTCGTGGACCTACCGTCTGTCATACAGCGTGAAGTACCTCAGAAGGAGAAAAACAAATGTCGTTTATTAACACATCTATGTGGAATGTGGAGGAACGGTAAGGGTGAGCCCTGGTTTGTAGGGCAGGAATGGAGACACAGATGCAGAGACTAGACACGTGGCTGGGGTGGGGGAAGGGAGGGTGGGGGGAACTGGGAAATTGGGACCCACATATACACCGAGTGTAAGAGAAACAGCCAGCAGAGCACAGGAGCTCAGCTTGTGCTCTGGGGGAACTAGAAGGTGGGTGCGGATGGAGGGGGCCCACGAGGAAGGGGATGGGCGTGTGCATATAGCTGACTCTGCTGTGCAGCAGAAACTAACGCACACTGTCAAGCAATTGGCCTTCAATTAAAAAAAGGAAGAAGAGCTTTTTTAAAAGGAGTTTTCTTAGTCTCAGGAATGCTCCAATCGTTGCCCCACCCCCACCCCCATACTCCCCATCTAGGAGAAAACCCAGGCCCCCTGCAGGACTGGCCCTGTGGATGGAGGAGAGGCTTCCGTACTGAAATATTGATGACTTCAGCGCCCGCTTTACCTGCTCATCCCTGCTCACTGTGAGGACTCGCCCTGCCCCCGGGCTGGAAGCGGCAGGAAGCAGGCTGACAGCTGGCCAGGCCTCGGCTAGCAACTTCAGTGATCCTCGCCCTCGGCAAAGAACGGCACCAGGCAGCAAGGAAACATATTGCTGCAAAGCGGTGAAATGTATTCAGGGTGCCAGTCTGCCCACTTCTCTGCAATCCAGGGAGCTGTGGGCACGAGTGCCAGCTCTGTCCGCCTCCCTGGCTTTGAAGGAAAGTGTCGGGTTCCAGGCCATTCTCTCGGGAAGGCTCGGGGGTGGTCCTGTAGGCATTTGGAGGAAGACTGGGGAAAGGATTTTTTGTTTTACCTTTTTTTTTTCTTTTTTAAAAAAATAACCAACAACAAATCAACCATTGATTTATCCCACACACAATGGACACAAAGGAAAAAGGCTTTGGAAATGGGCTCTGAAAGGAGCTGGCAGCTAGGTGGGAGAGACAGTCACCGGGGCCAAGAGGAGGACACGCTTGTGGGGCTGGGTTGACTGTCGTCCTCCCGGAAAACCGTCCTTTGACTGCGCTGTTGTGTTTGGTGGCACAAACATATTCCATTTCCTTGTCCACCCGGCCCTCCTGCCCAGAGTGTGGCCTTGGCCATGACCTTGACCTTGGCCGTGGTGCCAACTCACCTTCACCAGCCCAGGCCACACTCCGGCAGAAAAAGTGAGTCGATTCCAAGTAGTTCCAGCCACAAAAAAAATTAGACAGAACTTGCAATTCAGAAAGGATGAGCACAAGAATAATTTCTGTATGCCTCTCGTGGAGAAAAAAGCTGAGTCATTTTAAGTTGTATTTTCCTGCTTTCCTAAAAATATCAGCCTTCTGCTTTGTCTCAGCTTTCACCAGTGCTTTACTAAAGACCGGCACTGGCCCTGAACACTTAAAAAAAACTTTAAATTAGTTAAATTCAATTAATTTTTTAATTTTTAAATTAATTGAATTCAATTAATTTTTAAAATTGGAGTATAGTTAGTTACTGGAGTATAGATGTTTGGATGGCATCACTGACTCGATGGACATGAGTTTGAGCGAGCTCCCGGAGTCGGTGATGGACAGGGAAGCCTGGCGTGCTGCAGTCCATGGGATCACAGAGTCGGCCACGACTGAGCGACTGGACTGAGCTGGACTGATAGCTGCTTCTCACTGTTGTGTCAGTTTCTGCTGTACGGCAAAGTGAAGCGACAAATACATATGTGCCCTCTTTTTTGGGTTTCCTTCCCAGCTAGCTCACCACAGAACCGCCCGGAGTTCCCTGTGGCACTGAAAGTTATAAACGGGATTATGTTTTTGTCCTTCTGGCCTCGTGGGTAGATTCTGGACATGCTTCTTATCAGCTAGAGGAGAGCACAGATGCTCACATGCAATGTCTACTGACTAGTTCTTTGTTGAATGAGTGAATTTACAAAATACCCTAGCGAGATCATGAAGAGACTTCCTGAAATTAAATGAAGGTGAAGACAGTGAAGGACCATGTTATATACTGATCAAATATATTTTTGAAGAATCAGAGTACACATAGGTAAATACATGATTTGTGGAAGTATTGACATGAATGCCCAGCAAAGTTTTATTTCCTGTCAGGCTATCTCTTCTTCCTTAATTATATTTTAGTTTTTCTGTAAACCATCCAAAATGGTCAACTCTCTATGCTTTAAAAATGGTTTTTTATTGTTTCCCTTCTATAGAATGAAAATCTATTTCTAAAATAGATAAAATAATTTTTTCAAAGGAAATTGAAAATTAGCATTCATTCTGACCTGACTATATTCAAGAAAATTTTGTGTGAGCTTGTGTTGCTTATATATAAATGGTTGTGTATTGATTAAACGGCAAATTCAAGTGAATTAATACAACCTGCTTTAATTATAGCTGCTGTAGGTATAAGAATTGTTGAATGATATAAAACAGGAAATTGTGTTTTACCCCTTCCTTAACCTCCCTCCTTCCTTTCTAATTTCTCTCTCACTCTAGTTCTGTACTAAGAGATTTATGGGGAAAGCATTAACCCAGAAGTTGTTCTTTTCCTATTAAAATTCATGGCTGTATATAAAATCTTGTTTAAATAGTAGAATGTGAAAAATAATTCTAAATGTCTGTTTGTAAGACTGGGCTATATTTTCAGGTTCTCACAAATGCACAGATCTATGCAGTAGTACCTAGAAAAGCAAAAATGAACAGCTCAGGTTATGAAAATACCACAGTTGAAGAGCATCGCTAATTGCTGACTGTAAGACGGACAGCGTTTTGTAATGGATGCATCTAAGCAGAGAAGGCAGAGTGTCCCACTGAGATGAAACAAGTTGTTTAGCACAAAACACGGATGAACAGAAAGCGTGCGTCATTGGCTCACACACACACACACACACATACACACACACACAGGACAGAAAGAGGAAGTGGGCAGGAAGACCAAAACATTTTGCTTAATTACATTGGGCTAAGAAGTGCTTCACTTTGTTGAGGAAGGGTTGGGGTGTCTAAGAGGAACACTACAACGTAATTGTATCCAAACAGTTCTTTAGAAAACAATTACTTTTTAGTTGGCATGCAAACATATACTTGGGCTACCATGTAGTAAACATTTCACTCTGTGAATTAAGTTGTTCCAGACAAAACCGTTTCTTAATTTACCAGACAACAAAAAGTTAGAGGCTAGGTATAATGTTCAGAAATGGCTCGCATCCCAGTCAGTCACAACTGATAATTTAAGAGAGAATTCTTATAATCCACAGGGAAGCCAGTTAACCAGCGCCACCCAGTGGTTCCACGGGGCACTTGCAACGCAGCGTCTGCCTTGATGCCCATCATCCGCACTTCTTTCTTTCTTCTTTTTAAAATTTTGGCTTCACTGTGTCTTCATTGCAATAGGTGGGCCCTCTAGTTTCTGTGCTTGGGCTTACTTGCTCCATCGCACGTGAGATCTTAGTTCTTAGTTCACTAACCAGGGATTGAACCTACGGCCCCTGCATTGGAAGGCAGATTCTTAGCCACTGGACCACCAGGGAAGCCCCTCGTCGCCATTTCTTCTGTCTTTGCCTTCTTTCTATTTCCTTCTTATCTACATTTGCCCCCTCTCTCCATCATTATCTTCTGTTTCCAACCCTTGCCCTGCCTTGACTGGTCTTTCTCATCGTTCATGTATTACCAACATGAGGCAAATTACTCAAAATTTGAGGAGCTGTGTTCCCCGGCATCCACTTTATACTTACTTTCCTTTCTCCCATTCTTTCATAGCATCCCGTATTTTTTTAAAAAAAAAGGATTATTGAAGTAGAGTTGATTTACAACGCTGCATTAATTTCCGCTGCACAGCACAGTGACTCAGTTTTACATATATATGTGTGTAGTCCTCTCCCATACTCTTTTCCACTGTGATTTATCACAAGAGTGCTGTACAGCAGGGCCTTGGTGCTTCCCCGTTCAATGTGCAGCAGCTTGCATCTGCTCACCCCGAGCCCCCCTCCTCCCTTCCTCGTGACCACCATGAGTCTGTTCTTCCTGTCTGCACGTCTGCGTCTGTTCCATCATGCACAGATGCGTTCATTCATGTCACTTTTTAGATTCCACGTATAAGTGATGACTTTGCGGAGTATCTCTTCTCTCCGTCATGCCAGGGCCTCTCTTAGCCATCTTACTATTTCTTCCACAGACATTCAGTCTTTCAGAGAAGGAGGAGGAACGCCAGCTTTGATGGTAGAAAGACATGATTTGGGAGGATAACTTTTCCCCACTAATTTTGAAGCCATGATACGGTTCCTCACTTTTCTCATCCATAAAATGAGGAATCCTGTAATCTGGTTTCAAAATTAAATCAGGAAGTGTATGGTGTAGTGGTCTGGAACCGGTGTCCAATAGACAGTTCCAGGTCAGTACTAGTTCTTTTTTGCAAAATCACCCCACCGCACGATATTTTGTCGATTCTCTGAGCCTAGGTAATTGTATGAATACCATTCATTATTCACTGAAATCCAGTAACTGGTAGGGAGAAAAAAACAAGCAAGAGTGTGGATTGTGAACTTTGTGGGTGGACATTCTCTGTTTCAAAAATAAAGAAGCACTTTAGATCAGCTCTGATAGGAGAGTTTAGAGGAATATGGTAGTTAGGGAAGGGTTAGGGAATCCTTGTAAATGGTGAATTACCCTGGGTATAAGAAAAATGGCAACCAAGTATACAGATTCAGGAGAGAATTGGCGAATATATATGTAGATGGTCTTCATCATGGTTCCAGCACAGAGCTCCTAAGGCTCTTAGAATTTCCTAAGGGATAAGGGTAATAAAGCTGTTTTTGTTATGGTAATGAAGTAACTTGTGGAAGGGCCCTGGATCTTTAAGGATGGGGTCTGATCACCAGGGGAGCTAACCCTGTGATTAGAGGGCTGGAAACGTCAGTCCTCACCTCTCACCCCTACTTCTGGGGAGGGGGAAAGAGGCTGGAGATTGGACCAAATGACCAGTAATTGAATCAATCACTCCTATGTAATGACACCCCATAAACAGATTCTGAGAGCTTCCTGAGTGGTGCAGGGAGGGCTAAGCATAAAGACAGCACGGGAGCCCCATGCCCTGTCCCCACTTCTCGCCCTGGCATCTCTGCTTCCTAGCTCTTCCTGCCGCTGTTCAGTTGCTAAGTTGTGTTCAACTCTTTGTAGCCCCATGGACTGCAGCACGCCAGGCTTCCCTGTCCTTCACCTTCTCCCGGAGTTTACTCAAACTCACGTCTACTGAGTCGGTGATGCCATCCAACCATCTCATCCTCTGCCGTCCCCTTCTCCTCCTGCCTTCAATCTTTCCCAGCATCAGGGTCTTTTCCAATGAGCCAGCTCTTTGCCCCAGGTAGCCAAAGTGTTAGAGCTTCAGCTTCAGCATCAATCCTTCCAATGAATATTCAGGGTTGATTTGCTTTAGGATGGACTGGTTGGATCTCCTTGCAGTCCAAGGACTCTCAAGAGTCTTCTCCAATACCACAGTTCAAAAGCTTCAATTCTTCAGTGCTCAGCTTTCTTTACAGTCCAACTCACATCCATACATGACTACTGGGAAAATCATAGCTTTGACTAGATGGCCCTCTGTCGGCAAAGTCTCTGCTTTTTAATATGCTGTCTAGGTTTATCATAGCTTTTATTCCAAGAAGCAAGCATCTTTTAATTTTGTGGCTGCAGTCACCGTCTGCACTGAGATCTTCCTGAGTTATATCTTTTTATAATAAACTGAATCTAGTGAAGAAATTGCTTCTCTGATTGCCATGACCTGCTCTAGCAAATTTACGGAACCCAAGGAGAGGGAGGCGGGACTCTCCAGGCTACAGTGAGCAGCTCAGAAGCACAAGTGACCTTCTGGACTGGGGACGGAGCCTGAAGCGGAGGTTGGGGGAGGGGGTTGGAGGAGGAGGAGGAGGAGAAGGACCCTCACTGGTTTGCAGAGGCTGAGGTCATGTCAGACGACACACTCATCTCTGATTGCTTTTGGTTAAACATAAAGTATTCTCAGTAGGAATTTGAAAATGTTACATGAAATGATGTCTCTTACATCTGTGTAAAATTCAGTAGAACATGATGGTAATGTGATTAAAAAATTACTCTCTTTAAATATTAAAATGTACATTGCTACCTGCTGAAATATTCAAAGGACCTAGATATTTCCAGTGGATGAGCTGACCTATAGAAAAAAACTCTTCCAGAAATAAAACCTAAATTTACAGTGTAATTTAAGTCACTTGTAGCGATCCCTGTCTTGTATAGATATTTCCCATATTTCCCAAGGTGTAGACTGTTTCTGCTATGAGTCTGAATTAACCCAGGGCTTTAATTGTATGTAAGAGTTTGAATCGGGAATCCCCAGGTGGTCCAGTGGCTAGGACTCCTCGCTCTCACTGCCGAGGGCGTGGGTTCAATCCCTAGCCAGGGAACTAAGATCCTGCAAGCCATATGGTGCAGGCAAAAAAAGAAAAAAAAAAAAACAAACCACCTTACAATCTAATTGGAGGATTGAACATACATGTGTGCACACACCCTTGCAATTTAATGGCATATAGTTTAATAAGTTGCCAACATGACTCCAGGACGTGTGTGGATATAGCACTAGATTTACTCAGACATAAATTCATATTGACATGAATTCATGTGGTCAAAGCACCATTCTGATGGAGCATCCCCTTCCTGGTTTCCCTGTTCTGTGGACTAGCTGCTAAGTCACTTCAGTCGAGTCCAACTCTGTGCGACCCCATAGACGGCAGCCCACCAGGCTCCCCCGTCCCTGGGATTCTCCAGGCAAGAACACTGGAGTGGGTTGCCATTGCCTTCTGGTCTGTGGACTAGACTCTTGGCTAAAATCGTGATGAGTGAGGCCCGTGTATTTTGGGTGTGCCTGCACGCTCAGTCGTGTCTGACTCTTTGCGACCCTGTGGGCTGCAGCCCGCCAGGCTCCTCTGTCCATGGGATTCTCCAGACAAGGAAACAGGAGTGGGCTGCCATGCCCTCCTCCAGGGGATCTTCCCGACTCAGGGATCAACCCCTCATCTCCTGCGTCTGCCGCGTTGCAGGTAGATTCTTTACCGCTGAGTCAGCGGGGCAGCCTCTCTGTTTCAGGCATCGATCTTTAAATGGACCACTTGACATAAAGACAGCCCAAACTATAGTTAGGAGTCCCAAATTGTGAACTGAATTTATAGAGCTTGCCAAGCAGCTGATTTAGACAGCAAATAGATGTATTCAATAAACAAATGTACACAGCAAATACATGCTCACAGCTCTGGTTCAGGGGCACTTTCTCTGCCCTAATAATAGCGGAAGAGCTTCCTTTTAGATCTCTGATTGGGATTCTCATTCCAGACTATTTCACCTCCTACGCTCCATGGATCACAGTGCAGTGTCATGGTTTAGACCAGGGACACTGGAGCTGGGCAACCGGGCTTTGAACAGGCCTCTAAACTGACTTCTTAGCTGCGAATCTGTGGGCAAGTTGCTAGGTCTGTGCAGACTGCAGTTTCATTCTGCAGAATGGAGAAGCTTGTATCAGACTACTGGAGCGGGATGAGTGAGGGTCTCCTAAAAGATAAATCCGCACCCTAGTCTCTGGAACCAATGAGTGTTAACTTAAGCTGAAAACGGATCCTTATGGATGCCATTTGCCTAAGGACTCTGAGATAAGATCCTTCTGGATGGGGCCCTAAATCCAACGACAAGTGCTTAAAACAAACAGGAGGGAAAAAAGGGATGTGAGGCAGGAGGCAGAGGAAGAAGGCGGCCACGAGGCAGAGGAAGAAGGCGGCCTCAAGCCGAGGAGGCTGCTGCACCCCAGAGGCTGCCCCTGGCCAGGTGCGTTGTCTCCCGCCGTCCCCAGGCCCGGCTGAAACCCAGATCTCAGCCGTCTGGGCTCCAGAGCTGTGAGAGAACGCGTTTCTGTTCACGTCAGTTTGTGGCTGTTTGTGTCGAGAATCCACCTGCGATTTGAAACCTGGGAGGAAGCAGATTCACTGGTCCAGATCTGAGCGGGAGCATTGCCCTTCACGCCTCTAACTTCTTAACCTTGACCTTTCTTGGGGGAACTCCTGACTTTTTAATCTTCAGTGCTTGATACCTGGGCACAAAATGATTGACACCAATTCATCCAGGTGTCCTTTTCTCCTGACATCAGGCCTGAGACGCCCTGTCTCTTGGTCTTTTATTCCAGTTGGTGGGCTACACTGTAGCTGGTTTTCTGAAGTTACACCTGTGTGCAGAATGCAGTAAGCCCCCTGTAGACAAACGAGTTCTGCTCCAAGAGCGCGTTTGTAAGTCCACTGGGTTCATCAGTCCAACAAAGTTCCCTAGGCACCCAACTAACACAATCAACTATATGGTACTGAACTGTGAAAGGTTTATGATACTTTTCACACAAATAGTACGTGAAAATCAAACACAGAGAATAAAGAAAACACTTTGTAGCGTACAGTACAGGACCTTGAAGAGTACAGTGGTACAGAGCAACAGCTGGCACACAGCAGCTGGCATCGAGTGGACAGACAAGTAGAGTCCCTGACTGCAGGAGGGAGAGGAGGAGGGAGACGGGAGAGCTGAAGGGTCGCTGGCGATCAGAGACGGAGGGCAGGCTGCAATGTCACTCGTGCCCAACGTTGATGGAATGCAGTTGGCATTTCGAAAGCTGGCCTCTTAAAGGTTTGTGTGTAGGGGACTTACTGTATAGGTAATCTCTGGAAAGTACTTCAACAGTTCTCAGCACAGGCTAAGAGCTGAAGACAAATAAGATCCATTAGTGTGACTTCCGATCTCACTCTCCAATTTTGAGTCTTGTTTGGTCATTTCTTGTTGGATATTTTCACCTACGTATTTTGAAATATTTCACTCTCAGTATGCGTAAAATAAAACTGTTTTATCTTCCTCAAAAGTTCTATTTTAAAATTCCCCTTTCACTGATCATTATATTATTTTCTTATTCAAGCTTCTTCTTAGTCATCTTTAACTTCTTTTTCTGTTTGTTTGTTTGCAGTGCTTTATTTAACTACGCTACTTTGTTTGTGGGCTTTCCAGGTGGTTCAATGGTAAAGAATCTATCTGCCAAGCAGCAAACCTGGGTACCATCTCTGGGTGGGAAGATCCCGTGGAGAAGGGAATGGCAACCCACTCCAGTATTCTTGCCTGGGAAATCCCATGGACAGAGGAGCTGGCGGGATCCACTCCATGGGGTTGCAAAGAGTCAGACACGATTTTAACGACCAAACAACACCAAGAACAAAATTAAAAAACTTTGTTTGATATTAAGCTTTCCTTGTAAATCAGCATTAATACCTGTTGATGCCCACATGGTAATCTGCACATCTTTTTTTTTTTTTAGTTGAGTTATAGCTTTTGTGTTTATTTGTTTTGTGGCTTGTGGGTTCTTAGTTCCCTGGCCAGGGATTGATTGAAACTGTGTTCTCTGCGGTGGAAGCTTGGAGAGTTAAACCACCAAACCATCAAGAATATCCCTAAGTAGAGGTATAGTTGATTTACAATATTGTATTGGTTTCGGATGATCTTTAAGTAATCTGTATCATGACTAATGGCCTATTAAAGCCGTGTAATATTATTCAAAATTCCTCAATTTGCACAGCCTAACTCTGATTCACAATTTTGCATACTAAGAGTATTAAGACAAGTATTATCTGAATGTAAGATTTTTCTCCACTCTGTATTTAGAGTTCAGACATCTGAAGATAAATATTTCTTAAATACTATTTTTATTCATATTATCTTTCCACTAAAAATTATAACCGCACTTACCTAACAATAGAAAGTAACAAAATCTCACAAAGCACACGTAAAATAATTGTCAAAATTATGGTACAAATTAAAAACCATTTCAACTTTGTGCAATTCTAATATCTTTGAATTCCTGCTCCAGTATTTTATTTTAGCTTATGGCCAAATTCAAAGAAACTATTATTAAAAGATAAACACTAGAAAGTTTTTCATGTTCAATTTTTGTTTTCTAATATGTAGCCTTTTTAAAAGATTAGCTTATCAAAAATTACTGTATTATCCCTTATAATTGTCACAGAATAATATTGGTTTTGGGGGATCATGTTTATTTGCATCTTTGCAATTTGACACAGTATCAAGAAATATTTGGGATGAGATAGAAAACCGAGGCATTTTTACTCTAAAATGACCTTATTAGAAAAGAAATTCTCTTGAAAATAGTGAATATCACTTTTAACTGGAAAAAGTTCAGTTTCCACCTTTTACCCTCTATACTGTTATCTTTTCTCCTTTTTTTTTTTCTTTCTTTCATTAGGACAGTACCAGAAGACTCTTGAGAGTCCCTTGGACTGCAAGGAGATCCAATCAGTCCATTCTAAAAGAGAACAGCCCTGGGTGTTCTTTGGAAGGAATGATGCTAAAGCTGAAACTCCAGTACTTTGGCCACCTCATGCAAAGAGTTGACTCATTGGAAAAGACTCTGATGCTGGGAGGGATTGGGGGCAGGAGGAGAAGGGGACGACAGAGGATGAGATGGCTGGATGGCATCACCGACTCGATGGACGTGAGTCTGAGTGAACTCCGGGAGGCCTGGCGTGCTCTGATTCATGGGGTCGCAAAGAGTCGGACACGACTGAGCAACTGAACTTACTAACTAACTAAGAGTTTCTATATTGATGAGTCATGAATCTTGGTTCAGATTTTCTTGGTTCTTCCTCCTTTCTGTGCCGGCCAAGTCCTGAAGGATTCAGGGTAATTGACAGGAAGGAGGAAAGACGCTGTGGATGGTGGAGCATCCTGGGCAGACAGAGCTCTGCGGAGACCAAGGCCCAGCAGGAAGGCAGGGTCTGTAAGCATGGAGGAGCATTTCAACAGCCCTTATTCTGGACTGCAGAGCCCAGGTGGCCAGCCAGTTCCTCTTTTAGACTGCAAAAGCCCAGGACTGATGAAATTGAGCGGTGGTGGTGCTGGCGTAGTCACTCAGTCGTGTCTGACTCTTTGCGACCCTGTGGACTGTGTAGGCCGCAAGGCTCCTCTGTCCGTGGGATTCTCCAGGCAAGGATACTGGAGTGGGTTGCCCTTTCCTCCTCCAGGGGCTCGTCCCGACACAGGGACTGAACCTGTGTCTCCTGTACTGCAGGCGGATTCTTAACCCCGAGCCATCGGGAAACCCTAAAACCCATTCACATACAGCTATTATCAGTTAGAACGTAAGGATGTGGATGGACATTTGGCAGCTGGGGTGCAGGTCTGAGAATGTAGAAAATTTATCACTGTCTGGCACACGTGGGGACCCAGGAGCGAAAGTATTGAGTGGAAGGAGGTCTGGAAAAGAGGGGAAGGATCTGGAAGAATTCCCTGAAGGGGCCAGTGGTTCAGGCTCTGTGCTTCCCCTGCGGAGGGCTGAGTTCAATCCTCGGTGGGGGAACTAAGATCCCAAAAGTCTCCGGGGGAGAAACAGAGAGAGAGGAGGAAGGAGCAAGGGCCCGGGGGAAGCATTGGTGCAGAGCCCAGTAGCTGATTGTAGGTAAGCTTCCGGGAGGAAAAGCAAGGACTCTGCTGGGACTAGGAGTGGGGCAGGTTGTCGTCCGTGGGTTGCTGTGCGGACCTGAATGTTTGGGGATGGAGAGCAGACATCACAGCGTTTCCCTGGTAACTCAGACAGTAAAACAAACAAACAAACAAAAAACGTCTGCAATGCAGGAGAGGTGGGTTTGATCCTGGGTTTGGGAAGACCCCCTGGAGGAGGGCATGGCAACCCACTTCAGTCCCCTTGCCTGGAAAAATCCTCTGGACAGAGGAGCCTTGGGGGCTGCAGTCCAGGGGGTCGCGAAGCGTCAGACACGACTGACACCACCGCCGCCGTCCGGGCGCCGCAGAGTCGGTGGTCAGAAAGACACTGTCACCTTGACGGTGAAGAAGGAGGCATTGCCCCATAGCGTGTTAGCATAAAGGGGCTTCCGAAGCAGTTGTGCCCTCGGGGGCTCCGGGATGAAAGGGTCTGAGAGAAAACACTGGAGCAAGTCCTACCCGCCGCGGCGTGGGAGCGCCCGGGCCTGTGATGGGGACGCAGCGCGGGAAGAAGGGGCTTTGTGCGGTGAGCGAGGAAAGTGATGCCGGATTCTGGCTGGGGTCGGGGAACAGAGCCGCAGACCAGAGGCGCAGGGGAAATAAGAGGCTGTCCCAAGAACGGCGGGGCCGAGCTGGCCGGAGGGCCCTTCAGGAGAGCGCGCTTTTGTCCGAGGCCCGGGCCGCGAGCGCACGGGAGGCCTCGGCCTTCCAGGGCTGAAGGCGGCGGAGCGAAGCCGGCGGGGACCACGGGCCTGTGCGGGGACCCGCCGGGGAGCAGGGGCCGCGGGGCGCCGCCCGCTGCAGCGCGTCCTGCCTAAGTGGGAAGGACACGCGCCTTCAAAGAATTGGACCTAACCTTTTACAGATACGGAGCTAGGGCCGCTGGAAGGAGAAATAGAATCAAAGATCCTCGGAAGACGGCAACCAGCCTCTGAAATTCCGAAAGCAGAAAACCGATCTTTATGAGTATCATTCAAAAGGCTGCTACAAGCAGTACGATTTATGCTAAACTGAGGTCTTGATTAGGGATTTATAAGCGGCCAAAAGACAGATATTAAGGAATGTTTAGGTTGAACCACTGTGCAACAATGAAACAATATTTCGGAGCATTTTGAATAAAACATTAAAGTGACATGTTCGGATTAAAGGAAGACTCCACACGACAGATATCCGGAAGAGATACTGACAATGAGTTTTACAAAGCAAGGCTGCGACTGATCTTTTTACCAAAGAGAAAGGGGGTCGTGGAACTGATGGTTCACAATAGTGGAAGAGTCTTTCTCTCCTAAAATTAACCTTTCAAAAGACTGAAATCCTGGCAGACATCTGTGCAAGATGAGGAAACAGTTAAAAGGGGAAGAGATCAGGAATGAATGATCCTGAGACAAGACATCGTCCTAAGATAGCAGGGAGGAGTCACATACAATTCCATGCTGTAAAATAGGAACGTAGAATGCGTTCTCGAAAAGATGGAAGTTAATGATTAAAGAGCCAAATAAACATAAATAGCTCCTGAAGGGACTATAGAAGCCACTGGTTTAGACTCATTCCATGCATATACCAACAAAGGTCCATATACTCAAAGCTATGGTTTTTCCAGTAGTCATGTATGGATGTGAGAGTTGGACCATGAGGAAGGCTGAGTGCTGAAGAACTGAGGTTTTCAAATTGTGGTGTGGGAGAAGACTCTTGAGAGTCCCTTGGACAGCAGGAAGATCAAACCAGTCAATCCTAAAGAAAATAAACCCTGAATATTCATTGGAAGGACTGATGCTGAGGATGAAGCTCCAGTACTTTGGCCACCTGATGTGAAGGACTGACTCATTGGAAAAGCCCCTGATGCTGGCAAAACTTGAGGGCAGGAGGAGAAGGGGACGACAGAGGGTGGGAAGGTTAGATAGCAACACTGACTCAATGGACATGAGTTGGCGCAAACTCTGGGAGATAGTGAAGGAGAGAGAAGCCTGGTATGCTGCAGTCCATGGGGTCTCAGAGTCTGACAGGGGTAGCAACTGAACAACATCAGCAGCAACAGCATGGGTAAGTGGCATCAGAGACAGCAAAATCGGATAAACACTTGTAGGACAAGGTTAAGGTCACGGTCGGAGATAAAGAGTCTAAGCAGGGATAATAAAGGCACAACCTCCAGGGGCCTGGGAGTATTTGGAGTGGCCAGTTTATGGGATTCAAACTGACAGATTAAGAAAGAGAAATTGTGGAAAATGCGGAAGTTCTCTAGGGCCATTCATCTGTCAGTGGGCGTTTAGGTTGCTTTGTGCTGCAATGAACACTGGGGTGCTTGTATATTTTCGGGGTTGTCTCTGGATATATGCCCAGGAGTGGAATTGCAGGGTCATGTGGTAACTCTGTTTTTATTTTTAAAGGAGCCTCCATACCGTTCTCCATTGAGGCTGTACCAATTTATACTCACACCAACAGTATAGAAGGGTTCGTTTTTCTTCACAGCCTGTGAAGTAAGCCAGACAAAGAAAGATAATGGACCTATTTCCAAAATAGAAAGAGACTCACAGACATAGAAAACAAACTTAAGGTTACCAAAGGGCAATGGGGAAGGGGAAGGATAAATTAGGAGTTTGGGATTAAAATATGCACACCACTATATATAAAATAACTAACTAACAAGGACCTACTGTATAGCACAGGGAACTATACTTGATATTTTGTAATAACCTGCAAGGGAAAAGAAAGAAAAAAGAATATCTGAGTCATTGTACTGTAATCTGAAGCTAACCTGATACTGTAATTCAATTATTCAGTCGTGTCCAAAACTCTTTGTGACCTTATAGACTGCAGCCTTCCAGGCTCCTCTGTCCATGGGATTCTCCAGGCAAGAGTACTGGAGTGGGTTGCCATGCCCTCCTCCAGGGGATCTTCCTGACCCAGGGATCAAACCTGCATCTCTTTGCATCTCCTGCACTGGCAGATGGGTTCTTTACCAGCAGCACCACCTGGAAAGCCCACATCAACAATACTTCAGTTTTTAAAAAAGGAATATATTGCTTGAAAACAAAAAGAAAAGTAACCTTGACCATTGGTCTGAACTGGGTAGATGGATGACCTCTAGGATAAGGTGAAGGACACGCCTCCTTGGGCCACAGACTCCTTAGGAGGGCTCCTGGGATCAGCTCCCTCTTTGCTGTGCCCAGGCTCAGCGCAGCCAGAGCTCAAGGTCTGAAGCGTTTGCATCAGGGGCGCCGGGTTATGGAACCAATAGACATGTGTTTAAGTTCCTGCTCTGCAGATTGAACAATTATGTAACCTTGTGCGGGATATTTAATCTTTCCGAGCCTCAATTTTTTTCACCTGTAAAATAGAGAGAATAATAACCTTCTGAATAAAAGATCGCATTTCTTCCACAAAAACAGGAGATGAGGAACAAACATGTAAAGCTGTCAAAGGCAATAAAAATTTAATAAAAGTATAAAACTGACATGAGTGATGAAAAATGAAAATATAAAGTTATGCTTGGTTATTAAAGTTATCTATTACACTATTACAGCCATCAAAATGAGTAGAAATAGAATAGGATGCTACTGGAAATATCAGTGGAGGCCTTTAGTGAGACTGTTCAAATTAGAGAGGAATAGGTGCAAAAGGAAATTAGAAAATTAAAATAAGGGAAGAATATGTTACTTCTGTAACAAAGATTTAAGAAAAATATCAGATGAATACAGTAAAAGAAAAGGCAGAAAAGAAAAGAAGATGAAGCAAACAGCAGAGAATTTCATTTATCCTTAGAAAACATAACAAGTGCGCTCTCTCTCTCTCTCTCTTTTTTAAAGCAAATTTCCCTGCCCATTTCTTTGTAGCTGGCTTCTGCTATTGTTCCATATGGTGTAATTCTGGGGACATTTTCATGGCCCAACAGGGCACACACGTGGCAGGGATGCCAAGCATGACTAATATACAATCGTTTTTCAGTATAATGGGATTCATCTCTAAGAAAACAGCAGAGCCCAACAACCCAGGGTCAAATTTTGCATTCCATTTCCTACATAATCTGACCAGCAGAAATAGAATACCCTGCTCAGAAGAAAGGAAGTTTTTGAAAAGAAAAGGGCACTTGGCGACCCAGGAAAAGGACATGGCAAAGCAGATGGCAGAGTGGAGGGTAAAAGTCA
Organism: Oryx dammah; assembly: GCF_014754425.2. NCBI lineage: Eukaryota > Metazoa > Chordata > Mammalia > Artiodactyla > Bovidae > Oryx > Oryx dammah. The sequence goes on along the minus strand of NW_024070205.1, from coordinate 3,569,260 downwards.
ACACCCGGAAAAAGGAAGACCTGGCTTGCTACGGAGGACCATCAAGGAACGTGATGCTGTAAAAATAAGATGCAGGTAGGGCTTGACGATGAGAACGCTTAGAAGAGCTCTGAAAGGTTTGCAGAAATAGAACTCGGAGAAGGCAGAAATGTCATGTGGGATGTCCGTCATCGACTGCTGGTTAGAACCAGAAGAGCACCCAGGTAGGGCAGGGACTGTCGACCACCACCCAGCACCCCACAGAAGAAGGGGAGACCAATGGAAGTCATCTCTCCCTGGAGCTTTTACTGTGAATTAGGTTCTGCATGAAGCTGTTTATTCCCTTTTCATCTTAATGTTTATAGCAAATTTGTGAGTTAGGCATATGTGACTTTTTTTTTTAAGGCATTTTCCTCTCTAATCTTTCTTTAAAAAAAAAAAAAAGTCCTTATCCGTCTGTGCTGGGCCTTAGTTGCAGTGTGCCAACTCTTTGTTGCAGTATGTGGGGTTAGTTCCCTGACCAGAGACTGAACCTGGGCCCCCTGAGCTGGAAGCATGGCATCTGAACCACTAGACCACCAGGGGCGTCTCATATTCTTTTCTTAAGATGAGCCAACTTTAGCCAGCTGGATCTTGGAGAACTTGCAGTGGGCTAACCTGGCGGCACACAGCTGGGTTTCAATTAAGAGGTGTCTAACTTGAGTGTCTACTTTGCAGTCTGGGCCTCAGTCACACCTTGTTAGAGACCACAGCAAAGGTGTCTGGAGCCACTGAGAATGAAAAGGAAAACTGTGGACCAATGTATCACAAGGAAAGGAGGTAAAGGATCCGTGAAGGAGGGGCGTGAGGAAGACGGAGGGTGTTAGGAGTGAAGAAATGACAGGGCTTCCCTAGTGGTCCAGTGGTCAAGACTCTGCCTGCCAACCCAGGGGCCCAGCTTCAAGCCCTGACCCGGGGAGATTCCACATGCCTCGGGCAGCTAAGCCCCAGGCCGCGATGCCGGAAGGCTGTGCAGCCAAAAACAATTAATTAGACATTTCGTTTAAAAAAAAAGAAAGAAATGCACTCATACGCCCACATACAAATGAATAACAGCCCAAAGAATAAAGACTTATGGATGTGCGCTAAGCCTCCTTGGGCAAGACTTAATCTGGGCTTCTCTGTGGCCCCAAGCACTGTTTCTTCCTGGCGTCCACAGTCTTTGCTATCTCTGGCATTTCTCCTTATTTATTTAATTTTTAGCATCCCATCATGTTTTCTTTCCAATATCCATCCAGTTCGCAGGTCAGTTTTGCCTCTTTATCCTCTGTTGCTCTATCTCTTGTCTCTGTGCCTGCCATAGAAAAGGACTTACTTATCACCCGCTTGGATTCCAGCAATAGCTTCCCAACAGATGCCTTGGACCACAGGTCGGTCCCACTTTCTGACCCACTGGAGGCACACTGACCAATGCGTGTGCAAGTCTCATTATTTTATTCTACTGTGTACAGTTCTCAAAGGCTCCTGATCCATTTCAGGCAAAGAGCAAACTTCTTCCCATGGTTTAAGAGGCCCTTCACAAGCTACCCTTCTATCCTCTCCAGCAGCAATTTAAGCCTTCTTCTCACAGACGCAGTCTTCCAGCTTTCTACATCTCACCCTTTGCGCAAGCTCCTTTCTCAGCTGTACCAACCCTCACTCTCCCACACTCACCAGGCTGCCTCCTAATCAACGTGGTGCTTGGGCTTTCTTTCATCTTTCTGGCAGAACAATAGGAAATTCTAAGAAACATTTTAAATTCTGATTATGTGAAATTCCTGTGGCAGTGTTCATGGGAAGCTATTCTCTGAGTCTGGCCTTAGGAGATGAAGATTTGCAAGACACAGCTTTTGCCCTAGAGGAATCACAGTTGGGGGAATGGGGGGGGTGGGAGGGACCAATAGACTATGCCTTATACAACATTCAGCTCAGTTCAGCTCAGTTCAGTCACTCAGTCGTGTCGAAGTCTTTGTGACCCCACCGTCAACTCCTGGAGCTTGCTCAAACTCATGTCCATTGAATCGGTGAAGCCATCCAACCATCCCATCCTCTGTCATCCCCTTCTCCTCCCGCCTTCAATCTTTCCCAGCATCAGGGTCTTTTCTAATGAGTCAGTTCTTCACATCAGGTGGCCAAAGTATTGGAGTTTCAGCTTCAGCATCAGTCCTTTCAATGAATATTCAGGACTGATTTCCTTTAGGCTGGACTGGTTTGATTTCCTTGCAGTCCAAAGGACTCTAGAGTCTTCTCCAATACCACAGTTCAAAAGCATCAATTCTTACGTGCTCAAATTTCTTTACAGTCTAACTCTCACATCTATACATGACTACTGGAAAAAAACCACAGCTTTGACTAGATGGACCTTTGTCGGGCAAAATAATGTCTCTGCTTTTTAATATGCTGTCTAGGTTGGTCATAGCTTTTCTTCCAAGGAGGAAGCGTCTTTTAATTTCATGGCTGCAGTCACCATCTGCACTGATTTTGGAGCCTCCCCAAAATAAAGTATGTCACTGTTTGCACTGTTTCCTGTCTATTTGCCATGAAGTGATGGGACCGAATGCCATGATCTTAGTTTTCTGAATGTTGGGTTTTAAGCCAACTTTTTCACTCTCCTCTTTCACTTTCATCAAGAGGCTCTTTAGTTCTTTGCTTTCTGCCATAAGGGTGGTGTCATCTGAGTATCTGAGGTTATTGATGTTTCTCCTGGCAATCTTGATTCCAGCTTGTGCTTCTTCCAGTCCAGCATTTCTCATGATGTACTCTGCATATAAGTTAAATAAACAGGGTGACAATATACAGCCTTGACGTACTCCTTTCCCAATTTGGAACCAGTCTGTCGTTCCATGTCCAGTTCTAACTCTTGCTTCTTGACCTGCATACAGGTTTCTCAAGAGGCAGGTCAGGTGGTCTGGCATTTCCATCTTTTGAGGAATTTTCCACAGTTTATTGTGATCCACACAGTCAAAGGCTTTGGCATAGTCAATAAAGCAGAAGTAGATTTTTTTTCTGGAATCCTCTTGCTTTTTCTGTGATTCAACGGATGTTGGCCATTTGATCTCTGGTTCCTCTGTCTTTCCTAAATCCAGCTTGAATATCTGGAATTTCACAGTTCATGTACTGTTGAACATGGTAAGTGCTATAATGAAGCTTTAAAATCCCCATGGGGTGATGGCCTCCTTTCCTAGGGAAGTTGGGTGCTGTGCTTTTGTCCCTCAGTCGTGCCTGACTTTTGCGACCCCATGGACTGTAGCCCACAAGGCTGTGTGGGGATTCTCCAGGCAAGAATACTGGAGTGTGTTGCCTTGCCCTCCTCCAAGGGATCTTCCAAACCCAGGGGTAGAGCCTAGGTCTCCTGCATTGCAAGTGGATTCTTTGCCATCTGAGCCACTAGGGAAGCCCAGGTAAGTCTTCACAAATGAGATAAACCTTTAACCCCAGTGAAACAGACCAGAACCTGTGGGGCTCCTGGGCACAGAGGCCTTTCTGTCCCCCTTTTTCTTGTTACAGGGAATGGCCCCCAGCCTCCAAGACCTTCCCTGAGTCCAAACAGTTGCTAATCAAGAGAGGGGCAGCCAAGAGACCGCCTGAGGCAAGATTTAAAGTCTCAGAGACGCTCACCAAAAAGGCTGAGAGACTTCCCTGGTGGTCAAGTGGCTAAGGCTCTGTGCTCCTATGCCGGGGACCTGGGTTCAATTCCTGTTCAGGGATCTAGGCGCTTCCCAGGTGTTGCTAGCGTAAAGAACCCACCTGCCTATGCAGACGACATAAGAGATGCTGGTTTGATCCCTGAGTCGGGAAGAGCCGCTGGAGCAGGGCATCACAACCCACTCCGGTAATTTTTGCCTGGAGAATCCCATGGACAGAGGAGCCTGCCTGAGTCGGACATGAGTGAAGCGACTTAGCATGCATACAGGCCCTGCACACACCCTAATCTTATCAGCAAGCTCAACCTTGAACTGTTGCTCTTTTCCGCTTCACCCAAAAGTCTACCTCTGAGATTTGATTCTACACCAGTTTGGAGAGGACCAGCTTTTGGCATCTCTACCTTGAAGAACCAGTACAATTTGCCAGATACAGAAACTGCAGGCAAAGAGAATGGCAAGTTATTGTAACTGACCTTCATATTTTTCACTTGCTAATACTACTTCTGAGACTGTTGTTGTGACTTGATCGCCGTTAGCAAGTCCTTAACTTGGATGAGAGAGAGTGGTATTAGTTATTTCATGTACCATGTGTGCACACACTTGGTCCTGTCCACTCTTTTGCGACCCTGTGGCCTGCAGCCCACCAGGCTCCTCTGTCCATGGGATTCCCAGGCGAGAAGACTGGAGTGGGTTGCCGTTCCCTTCCCTAAGGATCTTCCTGACCCAGGGATCGAACCTGTGTCTCTGGCGTCTGCTGTACTGGCAGATGGATTCTTTACTGCTGAGCCACCTGGGAAGCCCCATTAGTTGTTTTGACAAGAGTCAATTACTCATTTCACAGCTGGGGTGGGGATGGGTATTGTGTTGGTGGGTATTTGTTGCCTGAGAGTTTCGCCTTCCCTCTGGTGTGGTCACAGCAATTTTGAAAGTCCTTTCAAGACTGGTGGGCTGTCCAGCGTTCCATCAACAACATTACATACAGCTCTTTCAAACTTTGCTGATGCCAGCAGTCACCAGGGGGACCTTCTTGCCTCTTGGGCAGACATATATACCTCATATTTGGGGCTGGTGGTTTTATTCAAGGTGTTTGGGCATACTTACATTTTTGCTTAGGAAAGAGTCTGAACTGTGACTGTAAACTGTGAATTCACTAGGAAACAGGTCTTTAGAATATTGGCAAGGTTGTCACATTCACTGTCAGCTCTATTTAAATATCTTTGGGGTTGGTCTGAGGAACATATATGTTCTTATTAATTGACTGCACATTAATAAGAATGATAGCAAGTTAATACTGGTAGATGCTTTTTCAATGGAAGTGATGGCATGATAAAGCAGGCTCTGTTAAACTTCTGTTCTGTTAGATTTTACTTCTCCAAACATAAACAGTTTACTTTGAAAATGTGGTAATTTCATAATGGTCTGTTTAAACTGGCTGCAAACATCAATCACACCGGTTTTCTGCCATTCCCCACCTCACCATCCCCTACCACACTTATTTCTCTCTTAAATCAGTGTATTTGGCTTAGTTCTTTTTCAGCTATAATAATGATAATAATTGTCATTATTATTAGAAGCTCATATATCACACATAATGTGCCTGGTAACATTCCGAGAGTTTTCTGGGAATCTAGTTATTTAATATTCATCATAACTGTTTGTAGTAACAGCATCGCTCTTGTTCTAGGGATGACGGAGCTATAACACAGAGAGGTTAGTAACATGTTCAAAGTCACAGTCAGTCACTGATGGTGCTGGCCAGGAGTCCAGATAGTCTAACTGCAGGGCTGATGTGACACGAACTCTTTAGCCAGGGTGATAGTCAACATGCTTCTCTTCCCAGAGTGATAACAGGAGTTTCATTGATTTCAGGACACAGAGAACCCCATGCCTTCAAAACATCCCCTCTTACACTGGAGGCAGGAGGAGCAGGAACATGGGCGTGGCAGTTACCGTTGACCCTGAGTCTGAATTTCCCATCTCAAATGTGTGATTCAACAGGATTCAGCAATCTTGGTTGAATAAATGGATGGGTGGATGAATAATGACTACCACACACGATGTAAGATCTGCAGTTATGTTGCTGGTGAGTGACTCCCTCCGGCTGCCCTGGGTGAGTGACTCCCTCCAGCTGCCCTGGGAGGTGAGTGAAGCAACTCTCTGTGCCAGGGACTCTTCGAAAGGCCAGCATCACATTGACCCGGGAGGATGGAGAACAGGAAGCAGGACCACCAGTTAGAAACAGCAGCTATGACGGCCCCTTTCACTCTCTCACTGATAAAATAGAGCCATAATGTTTTCTACAACCTCTGGATTCCTAGCTTTAGAGAATTTCCTGGTGGTCCAGTCGGGGCTTCCCTGAAAACTCAGTTGGTAAAGAATCCGCCTGCAATGCAGGAGACCCCGGTTTGATTCTTGGGTTGGGAAGATCCGCTAGAGAAGGGATAGGCTACCCACTCCAGTATTCTTGGGCTTCCCTTGTGGCTCAGCTGGTAAAGAGTCTGTCTGCAATGTGAGAGACCTGGGTTCGATCCCTGGGTTGGGAAGATCTCCTGGAGAAGGGAAATATTCTCCACTCCAATATTCTGGCCCAGAGAATTCTGTGGACTGTATAGTCCATGGGGTCGCAAAGAGTCGGACATGACTGACTGACGTTCACTTCACTGGTGGTCCAGTGGTTAGGACTTGGTGCTTTCACTACTGTGGCCTGGATTCAATCCCTGGTTGGGGAACTAAGATCCTGCAAGTCATATGGCATGGCTAAATATAGATAGATAGATAGATTTCTTCTTCCTGTAATCTTGTTTTCTCAAAGTCTAGGGCTTCCCTGATAGCTCAGTTGGTAAAGAATTCACCTGCAATGCAGGAGACCCCAGTTCGATTCCTGGGTTGGGAAGATCTGCTGGAGAAGGGATAGGCTACCCACTCCAGTATTCTTGGACTTCCCTTGTGGCTCAGCTGGTAAAGAATCCACCTGGAATGTAGGAGACCTGGGTTCGATACCTGGGTTGGGAAGATCCCCTGGAGAAAGGAAAGCCTACCCACTCCAGCATTCTGGCTTGGAGAATTCCGTGGACTGTGTAGTCCATGGGTTTGCAGAGTCAGACACAGCTGAACGACTCTCACTCTCACTTTCACTTTCAGGGCCACGATAGCCATTTTGAGGAGAATTATCTCAGGGCAACTTTTGAGCTGAAAGAAGCAGGACAGGAGAGCAGATCTCAGGTCTTGGATGATGAGTCTTGAGGTGGAACCAGACCACCTGCCCACCCCCTGCCCACTCCTGAATCCCACCATCACCAGAGGAAAACACACCACTGGCATCATCTCATTCTAAAAGGATGACAGTGCATCTCATTTTGACACTCAACACTGCTTGGTAATCCTATCACATGTCCCTAGCATAGCCATCTTCTTACTTCCTAAAATGACCATTTCTCCCCTTGCTTTGTCTTGATAAGTCTCCTAAAATTTCTCACTCAGCTAATCATTTTCCTCCTATTCATTAAGACACAAATAACAACAGCAGTAAATGAGACCTGAAAGTTGTCATCTGAGCACTAAATCTACCTGCCCACTTGCACATCGATTCCGCTGTTATCTTCCACTTCATACAAGAGGCCCTCCTTTGATCGAAGGTCAACTCCTGTTATAATGAGAATCCTAGGCGTCTTTTCCCCACAGGGATACGGCTTCTGTAAGTTTCCTTCTATTCTGCATTGCAATCTTTGCTTCTTTAGTGGAATCTCAGTTGTTGTTGTTGAAGATTGACTGCCTTGATCTCCTTGTGGTCCAAGGGACTCTCAAGAGTCTTCTCCAATACCACAATTCAAAAGCATCAATTTTTTCAGCCTTTAACCTCCTTTATGGTCCAGCTCTCACATCCACACATGACTACTGGAAAAACCGTTGTATAGCTTTGATTGTGTGGCTTTGACTATACAAGTCTTTGTTGGCAAAGTAATATCTCTGCTTTTTAATACACTGTCTAGGTCTGTCATAGCTTTTCTTCCAAGGAGCAAGTGTCTTTTAATTTTGTAGCTGCAGCCATGATTCTGGAGCCCAAGAAAATACAGTTTTTCACTGCTTCCACTATTTCCCTATCTGTTTGCCATGAAGTGATGGGACTGGATGCCATGATCTTGGTTTTTATAATGTTGAGTTTTAAGACAGCTTTTTTACTCTCCTCTTCCACCCTCATCAAAAGGCTCTCTAGTTCCTTTTCATTTTCTGCCATTAGAATGGTACCATCTGCATATCTGAGGCTGTTGATATTTCTCCCAGCAATCTTGATTCCAGCTTGTGATTCATCCAGCCCAACATTTTGCATGATGTGCTCTGCATATAAGTTAAATAAGCAGGATGACAATATACAGCCTTGACATACTCCTTTCCTGATCTGGAACCAGTCTGTTGTTCCATGTATAAGTCCTAATTGTTGCCTCTTTACCTGCATACAGGTTTCTCAGGAGACAAGGTGGTCTGGTATTCCTATCTCTTCAAGAATTTTCCACTGTTTCTCGTGATCCACACAGTCAAATGCTTTAGTGTAGTTCATGAAGCAGAAGAAGATGTTTTTCTGGAATTCTGTTTATTTCTCTATGATCCAAGGAATGTTGACAATTTGGTCTCTGCTTCCTCTGCCTTTTCTAAACCCAGCTGGTATATCTGAAAGTTCTTGGTTGACATACTGCTGAAGCCTAGATTGAAGGATTTTGAGCATAACTTCACTAGCGTCCAAGATGAATGAAATTGAATGGTAGTCTGAACATTCTTTGGCATTGGAATGAAAACTGACTTTTTCCAGTCCTTTGGCCCCTGCTGAGTTTTCCAAATTTGCTGACATATTGAGTGACACACTTAACAGCATCATCTTTTAGGATTTCAAATAGCTCAGCTTGAATTCCATCACCTCCACTAGCTTTGTAGTGATGCTTCCTAAGGCCCACTTGACTACACCCTCCAGGATGTCCGGCTCTAGGTGAGTGATCACACCATCGTGGTTATCCCAGTCATTAAGACGTTTTTTGTACAGTTCTTTGGTGTATTCTTGCCACCTCTTCTTAATATATTCTGCTTCTGTTAGGTCCTTACCATTTCTGACCTTTATTGTGCCCATCTTTGTATGAAATGTTCCCTTGATATCTCCAATTTTCTTGAAGAGATCCCTAGTCCTTCCCATTCTATTGTTTTCCTCTACTTCTTTGCATTGTTCACTTAAGAAGGCTTTCTTATCTCTTCTTGCTATTCTCTGGAACTCTGCATTCAATTGGATACCTTTCCCTTTCTCCCTTGTTTTTCTCTTCTCTACTTTTGTCAGCTATTTTTAAAGCCTCTTTGGACAACCATTTTACTTGCTTGCATTTCTTTTTCTTGGGAATGGTTTTGATCACTGCCTCCTGTTCAGTGTTACAAACCTCTGTCCATAGTTCTTCAGGCATTCTGTTTACCAGATCTAATCCCTTGAATCTGTTTCTCCCTTCCATTGTATAATCATAAGGGATTTGATTTAGGTCATACTTGGATGGCCTAGTGGCTTTCGCTACTTTCTTTAATTTAAGCCTGAAGTTTACAATAAGGAGCTGATGGATGACCATAATCAGCTCCAGGTCTTGTTTTTGCTGACTGTATAGACCTTCTCCATCTTTAGCTGCAAAGACGATTTCACTATTGACCTTTTGGGGATGTCCACATGTAAAGTCATCTTTTATGTTGTTGGAAAAGGGTGTTTGCTATGACCAGTGTGTTCTCATGACAAAATTTTGTCAGCCTTTGCCCTGCTTCATTCTGTACTCCAAGGCCAAACTTGCCTGTTGCTCCAAGTATCTCTTGACTTCCTACTTTTGCATTCCGATCCCCTGTTATGTAAAAGACATCTTTTACTGGTGTTAATTCTAGAAGATCTTGTAGGTCTTCCTAGAACTGGTCAACTTCATCTTCTTTGGCATCAGTGTTTGCTGCATAGATTTGGATTTTACTCTGATGCTGAATGGTTTGCAGTGGAAATGAACTGAGATCATTCTGTCATTTTTGAGATTGCATCCAAGCACTGCATTTTGTACTCTTTTGTTGACTATCTATCAAGGCTACTCCATTTCTTCCAAGGGATTCTTGTCCACAGTGGTAGGTACAATGGTCATCTGAATTAAATTCACCTATTCCTGTCCATTTTAGTACACTGATTCCTAAGATGTCCATGTTCACTCTTGCCATCTCCTGTTTGACCACATCTAAATTCCCTTGATTCATGGACCTAACATTCCTGTTCCTATGCAATACTGTTCTTTCCAGCATCAGACTTTACTTTCACCACCAGACACATCTACAACTGGGCATTATTTCCCCTTTGGCCCAGTTGCGTCATCCTTTATGGAGCTCTTGGTAACTGCCCTCTGCTCTTCCCTAGTAGCATATCAGACACTTTCTGACCTGGAGGCTCGTCTTCCGGTGTCTTATCTTTTTGCCTTTTCATACTGTTCATGGGGTTCTCGGGACAAAGATATTGAAGTGGTTTGCCATCCCCTCCTCCAGGGGACCATGGCTCACAGCTTCACTGGGTTATGCAAGCCCCTTCACCAGGACACGGCTGTGGTCCACAAAAGGGCGGGTGGTTTGTATGGTCTCTTCTTTGCTCACTCAAGTGGGATGGTCAACTGCAAGTAACGTGGTTCTGCTGGTCTAGGCTGGGTTCTTACATGCTGTGATAACCTTGGTTCTAGAATAGCTTCTCAGTTCAGTTCAGTCGCTCAGTCGTGTCTGACTCTTTGTGACCCCATGAATCACAGCACGCCAGGCCTCCCTGTCCATCACCAACTCCCAGAGTTTACTCAGACTCACGTCCATTGAGACAGTGACGCCATCCAGCCATCTCATCCTCTTCCGTCCCCTTCTCCTCCTGCCCCCAATCCCTACCATCAGAGTCTTTTCCAATGGGTCAACTCTTCGCATGAGGTGGCCAAAGTACTGGAGTTTCAGCTTTAGCATCATTCCTTCCAAAGAACACCCAGGGCTGATCTCCTTTAGGATGGACTGGTTGGATCTCCTTGCAGTCCAAGGGACTCTCAAGAGTCTTCTCCAACACCACAGTTCAAAAGCATCAGTTCTTTAGCACTCAGCTTTCTTCACAGTCCAACTCTCACATCCATACATGACTACTGGAAAAACCATAACCTTGACTAGACGGATCTTTGTTGGCAAAGTAATGTCTCTGCTTTTGAATATGCTATCTAGGTTGGTCATAACTTTCCTTCCAAGGAGTAAGCGTCTTTTAATTTCATGGCTGCAGTCACCATCTGCAGTGATTTTGGAGCCCAAGAAAATAAAGTCTGACACTGTTTCCACTGTTTCCCCATCTATTTCCCATGAAGTGATGGGACTAGGTGCCATGATCTTTGTTTTCTGAATGTTGAGCTTTAAGCCAACTTTTTCACTCTCTTCTTTCACTTTCATCAAGAGGCTTTTTAGTTCCTCTTCACTTTCTGCCATAAGGGTGGTGTCATCTGCATATCTGAGGTTATTGATATTTCTCCTGGCAATCTTGATTCGGCTTGTGCTTCTTCTGGCCCAGCATTTCTCATGATGTACTCTGCGTATAAGTTAAATAAGCAGAGTGACAATATACAGCCTTGATGTACTCCTTTTCCTATTTGGAACCAGTCTGTTGTTCCATGTTTAGCTGCAATATTTCAACGTTGACATCTTGGCACACTCTGGCCAGCTCTATTCCAGGTCAGTCTATTTGGAACGTTAATAGGGTTGATTTTCTGGTGACAATTATTGATTGTGTGTGTGTGTGTGTGTGTATGCACACTAGTATAGAGGCAAAAAAGTATGAAATCTTTTTGTCCCTCTCCACTTCTGCAAATGGCATGGTTTTGTTTTCAGATAGATTGGAAATGATTAAGAACTTAATAGAGTCATTGTTCATGTTAGAAAGAATGAAAATAAAAAAATAGAGGAGGATTCTAAGCACCCTTCTGTGTGCAGACCTGTGGGGACAGATGAAGCCTGCAGGATGAGGACACGTGCAGAAAGGTCAACTTTTTTTGTGACTGGGGAAGCTGGAGGAAATAAATGAGTGTTCTCTGAAATATGTAAAACCTTCTCGTATGTAAATAGAGTAAACTCTGGTGAGTCTGCCATCTGTGACAGTGTAAGAGTTCTTGGGAAATGACTCATTCAGTTAAGCAAAGAGATGAAACCAAATTTGAATAGTAAAACTATGTGAGTTACAGAGAATCCAGAATGCTGGGTGTCAGCATGTACTCCTGCCAACACAGTGTTTAGGGTAGTTGTGGGGTCATGGAAAAATGGACAGATGCTACACAAGTGGATGAGAAAAGGGCTCATAGTGGGAGCCACTCTCTGCAGTTGACTTGATTTAGTTGGTGGGACTAAATGTGGAAGGCCTGCTGCTGTTGTTATTCAGTAGCTAAGTTGTATCTGACTCTCTGTGACCCCATGGACTGCAACACAGCATGCTCCCCTGTCCTTCACTCTCTCCAGGAGTTTGCTCAATTCATGTCCATTGGTTCAGTGATGCTATCTAACCATTGCATCCTCTGCCACCCCTTTCTCCTTTTGCCATCAGTCTTTCCCAGCATCAGAATCTTTTCCAGTGAGTGAGCTCTTTGCATCAGGTGGCTAAAGTATTGGAGCCTTATCAGCTTCAGACTTTACTTTCACCACCAGACGCATCTACAACTGAGCATCGTTTCCACTTTGGTCCAGCGGCTTCATTCTTTCTGGAGCTGTTAGTAGCTGCCCTCCGCTTCTCCCCACTAGCATACTGGACACCTGCTGACCTGGGAGTCTCACCTTCTGGTGCCACATCTTTTTGCCTCTTCATACCATTCATGGGGCATCACAGCAGGAATACCGGCATGGTCTGCCATTCCCTCCTCCAGTGGACCATGCTTTGGCAGGTCTCTCCACTATGACCCGTCTGTCTTGGGTGGCCCTGCAGGGTGAGGCTCAGAGGTTCATTGAGTCATGCAAGCCTCTTTGCAACATCAAGGCTGTGATCCATGAAGGAGTGAAGACCTGTAAGGATCATTTAGTTCAACACCATGTTGTCAATTAAGCCTTTAAAGAAAGAATCCAACTTGAGAATGCACTTATGATTGCCAGGCAGAAGGAGGGGGGGAAGGGATAGTTAGGGGGCTTGGGATGGACATGTACACACTGCTCAATTTAAAATGGATAACCAACAAGGACCTACTGGACAGCACAGGAAACTCTGCTCAGTGTTATATGGCAGCTTGGATGGGAGGGGAGTTTGGGGGTGGTGAATGGATACATGTATATGTATGGCTGAGTCCTCTTTCTGTCCGCCTGAAATGACCACAACATTGTTAACTGGCTGTGCTTCAGTATAAAATAAAAAGTTAAAAAAAAAAAAAAAGAATCTGAGGCCCAGAGAGACTGAGTTACCAGCAGGACACAGAGAACTTGAGGCAATTCTGGGACCAGACGCAGTCTTCACGGCTGCCTTCTGGACGTGGGAGCTGATTCCTGCCGAGAAAAATCCTGTGCTGATTTTAGTGCGTTTCCACAGTGCTTAAGGCTTCAAATGGTCATCCCATCTCCTCTGCAAGCTCAGGGATTTATCAGGTTGGGTGTTCTTGACACTCTATCTGAGCTTTTCATATCCATAAAATTGGCAGCTTGATGGTTTTCATGGGATAAGTTATTTCAGATATTTTTCATGAGATTAGATACTCAAGGCAAATCACAGGAATGTGTTTTTCCAAGTGATCTTCTCACGTGATGACTTTTCACATGTGCTGTTTTACGCATTGTTTGACATGTCTTGAGCCGTAGGAGAGAGTAATGAATTCTCCAAATCTGTGTCGAGATGGAAATCCTGCCCTCGTTTTATGGAGATGCCTTTGTTTGATGTCTTCAGCTTCTCCTACAAACCTCTCCTCCCTCTGAAAAAATGAGGGACAGTGTCCTAGGAAAGTTGATACCTTTCTGATCATTAATTGGGGAATCAGTTGTCTTTCCGGTAAATGGAGAAATTTACACCATAAAACCAGTAAACAAATCTGTTTTGTTTTCATTGCTTCCAAAGATGGGAAAATAGAGAAACAAATGGAATTCAAAGTGTCTTCTGTTTACCTAATGTGAATGTAAAATTGTATTTATGAGATCTGAAACTGTGATAAAATTTTAACTTTTGTCTGCTAAAAGGAGACAGTGGTGCTGGTAATCTAACTGAAAGTTTCTCAGTCCTGTCTGACTCTTTGTGACCCCATGGACTATACTTTCCATGGAATTCTCCAGGCCCAAATGCTGGATTGGGTAGCTCTTCCCTTCTCCAAGGGATCTTCTCAATGCAAGGATTGAACCCAGGTTTCCCATATTGCAGGCGGATTCTTTACCAGCTGAGCCACCAGGGAAGCCCAGCAATCCTGGAGTGGGTAGCATATCCTTTCTTCAGGGGATCTTCCCAACCCAGGAGTTGAATCAGGGTCTCCTGCACTGCAGGCAGATTCTCTACCAGCATTCTATAAGGGAGTCTAAAAACAATGATCAGTTAGAATCATTTCAGTTTGTGTTTGGAATTAAGTATATGCATAGTTTGGTAGAAATGAAAATTTCCTAATTAAATTTTGTTTGGATTGGAATTAAAGTTTGTCCTTCTATAAATGGCATCACCAATCCAATGGACGTGAACTTAGGCAAACTCCAGGAGACGGTGGGGGACAGGGAGGCGTGGCATGCCGTAGGCCATGGGGTTGCAAAGATTTGGACGTGACTTTGCAACTAAACAACAACATAAACTGTTGGAGAATCAGAGAGCCTCGAACCTTACTGGTAAAAATATAGAAACTTTTCCGGGAGCCAGCAGAGTAAGTACGGAAGCATGAAGACATGGGAGTTGTATTTCTAGACTGAAGCCTTGAATTGTCCATAGTTCTCAAGCAACTGTAGGCAAATTTCTTGATCTTATTTCCTATCATGTTCAATGGGGATGCTAATAACACATACCACAACAGAATCAAGATAATTTATACAGGGCACTTAAAGTACCTGGTACTTAAGACTCTTGAGAGTCCCTTAGACTTAGGGAGTCCCTTAACTAAGAGATCAAACCAGTCACTTCTCAAGGAAATCAACCTTGAATATTCATTGGCAGGACCGATGCTGAAGCTCCAATATGTTGGCCACCTGATGGGAAGAGAAAGCTCATTAGAAAGACGCTGATGCTGGGACAGATTGAGGGCAGCAGAAGGGAGTGACAGAGGATGAGAGGGCTGGATGGCATCAGTGACTCGATGACGTGAATTTGAGCCAACTCCGGGAGACAGTGGAGGACAGGGGAGCCTGACATGCTGCCATCCACGGGGTTGCAAAGAGTCGGATATGACAGTGACCGAACAACATCAGCAACTTAAGAGGTAGCTATGACTCTGGGCAGCTGGGCTGAATGGCACACTTAGTCCCTTGAGGGTGGGAGTGGGGGCTCCTATTACAAACTGCCATAGCCCGGGTGGCTTATGGATAACAGAAATTTACTTTCCACAGTCCTGGAGACTGGAAGTCTCAGATGAAGGGAGCAGCATGACCAGGTTAAGCGAGGGTCCTCTTCCCAGCTGCAGACAGAGGGCTTCTTGTAGCCTTACGTGGCAGAGAGTGGGTGGCAGCCTCCTGGCCCCTTTTATTTCATCAGTTTTGGCTGGGCTGCCTCTGTGTGGCTGTGTTGTGGTGCAAGTGCTTCTCACTGTGGCGTCTTCTCTTGTTGAGGAGCACAGGCTTTTGGGTTCACAGGGTCAGGAGTTGCAGCAAGCAGGCTTAGATGCGCTGCTGCCTGTGGAATCTTCCCAGACCAGGGATCGAACCTTGTTCCCTGCACTGGCTGGTGGATTCTCATCCACTGAACCACCAAGGAAGTCCTGGCCTCTTTTCATAACGCCCCTCATCCCTTTCACAAGAGTGCCACCCTCAGGACTTGATCTCCCAAGGTCCTACCTCCAAACACCACGACAATGGGGACTAGATTTCTGCATATGGATTTGGGGGTGGGGAATACAAACATTCAGGTCATCATACACCCTAACCTACTATTTCTCCTTTAAGGTTTTATTGTTGCTGTTGTTCTGTTGTTTGATTTTTTTTTGTTTTGTTTTTAGCCTAAACATATGTGCTAGCAACTCATCTGTCATTAAAAAAATTTTTTTTTCTGCTTGAAAGAGAAGAATATTTGCCTAGTTGAGATTAGGCAGAGAGGATAGTTATATAGCCTGTTTCTCTTCATGTATGTATACACGTATGTGTGTGTGTGTCTGTCTGTCTATCTATCATCTCTCTTTCTATCTATGAAGGTCTTATTCTTTGAACTAGTGATAACATCTTACTGGTTTCCTCACTGATTAATGAGTTACATAAAATCCTTAACATATAATAATTTTATACCAATATCAGAGTCATGATTCTATCTCCCTTAAAATGACCTTTCAACAACCACAACTAAGAACACATTTTCTAAACTGATAAAGAGGGGAAGAAATTAGGAAAAAAACAACCCACCCCCACTAAAAGTGGCCCCATCCATGCTTTTGCTCATGTGTAAAAAATATGTTAACTCTGCATTCTTGGCTTACACCAAATTAGAAGAGAAGGTCACACCTACCACCAGGAGAGGTATGACAACTGTTTTGTTGGTTTGCTTTTAAATTCAGTATTCATGTGTGAGTTACGTCACATGAAAATCTGTAGATATGTAGTAAATTTAAGATGTACATTTCAAATCTCTTAATACAAACATGAAGCCATAAACAACCAGGGGGCATGAAAACACTATTTATTGAACAATCAGATGCACATTTAGTTGGTGATTCTGTAGTTCACATGGATTTCTGGTTTGACGTCACAGACGATGCTTAAAAGCTCATTGATCACACTTTCCATGGACGTGCTGTAGCTTGCATTTAGTTCTTTTATCTTCCCTAGGGTTTGCACTTCAATTTCTTCTAAGACATTACTCTGAGAGCCCATTATCTACCAAAATAAAACAGAATTCACTACACTGTACATCATATTAAAATTTCCTTGTTTTGTAAGTTAAATTCAGTTTGGATTTTCATTTGCATTATGCATTCTTTTTCCAGAATTTTTTCAGAGAATGGATAAGGTCACCAATGCTGTGAGTGGGATGGATAAACTTTTCTAAAAAAAATATATAATCTGCAAAAAAGATCAAAGCTGAATCACTATGCTGTACAACTGAAGCTATATTGTAAATCAACTATTAAAAAAAAAAGGAAGCTGGCCACAGCAGGTGACTTCTAAGTTGACGTTCACACAGTACAAATTGAGGGCAAGTCCACAATCATTATATTAATACCATGCTCAGAAGTTTTTTTCATGTATTTATGATAGTTTCCACAGAGTTCCTGTGTCTTTCTTTCTGAATTAAAAGTCTGGCAAATAAAGTTGAAAGACATCATTAAACCCATTATTGCTGGTCTTTAAAGAGCAAATAACTGGTTCCTGAATTTTTAAAATAAATTATCTGGACTCTTTAAATCTGTCTTTTTAGGAATATACAGCCACAATATGCCCCATAAGATACCTTCAGAAGCCCAGACTTATCATTTATTGTGTGTGTTCAGACACTCAGTTGTGTTCAACTCTCTGCAACGCTATGGACCATACCCTACGAGGTTCTTCAGTTCATGGGATTCTCCTGACAAGGATACTGGAGTTGGTTGCCATTTCCTCCTCCAGGAGATCTTCCCCATGCAGAGATTGAACCCATGTCTCCTGCATTGACGTCAGATTTTTTTTTAACAGTGAGCCTCCTGGGAAGCCCATGGGTAGCTTGGGTATATTCAATACATTTTTGACTTCAGTAGTTTCAAGCTGCCATGTGTTTACCAGAAATTAACCCCAGTGTAAGTTGAAGAAGACCTGTAGTTGTTGATTTAGTCCCATTACAGTTTTAGACTCAGTGTCACTTTTCTTTCTGATTGTTTTTTCATTGACAGTGATCACCAGTATTTCCTATCATCTCCTCTCTCTCTTAGCTTCTCTGTCAAGTAATGATATGATTGAAATATAATTTCCATGAACAGTATGAAAAAGCAAAAAGATAATTTTACCAGCGGAGTTACCAATTTAAAGAAATTCTGCGGTGAAACCCTTTGTAAGATTATCCTTTGCTAAAGCAAACAGTCACCTCCTAATTGGTCTCCTCTGTAAACTCAACCTTTCTTGAATAGGGAATTGTGAAGGCAATACAGCTGGTTTTTGTTTGTTTGTTTTCTGTTCCCTGAGTGTTTGGGGAAAGCGTGCATTTAATTTACCAGGAGACTCCACTAATGATTGACTTCTACTTCAAGGTTGTTAGACTGTTCTAAATTCTAGAATCCGAATGATCTTTCTGGGTCCCAGCCTTGAAATCAAATGTCACTGAGGCATCAGGTTCAAGTTCTTTTCTGTTTATAGTTCAGGCAACTGGGTCTTTCTAGTTCAAACAAAATCATTTTGAAGTGATACAGCTTCTAAGACATCAAATAGCTTTTATAAAATAACATTTTGATAAGTGAGTACACAAGAAGCACAGACATGTGGATGGAATCTTCCTTGCTACAAAGATGTTGAAAAATAATAGAAAACTACTTACCAAAGTAGTTCTACCAAAATTAAAAATTTCCTCTACATCCAATATTAGATTTTATACCAAATTTTAAAAAAAAATTACCGTTACTAAATTCAATGTCTTAAGTAGTGAAAAATTTAAAAAGACACACTGTTATGAAAATATAATATTACCTACTTTTCTTTGGAGAAGTATTAAAAATAGTTATTATTAGGCTGGATTACTGCAGCTGTCCCATTGGACTTTGGAAATTTTCATCTCAGCCTTAAGATCTTTATTTTTTAAATGAGGGTAACATCACCTATTTGATGGGTTTATTGTAAAACTGTCAACCAGATTTATGAATACAAAGCATGCAGAATTGTAATAGCCTCAAAGTGAGCCATAAATGTAATTTAAAATTTTCTAGAATTGTATTTAAAGAATTGGAAAAATCAGCTGGAACAATATTTGTATTCAGCCCAGTATAGCCATGCCGTTATTTTAATGTAAAATTATTGCATTATTGTTTGTCCTGACAGACCTAGGCAATGTGTTAAAAAAGCAGCGCCATCACTTTGCTGACAAAGTCCGTCTAGTCAAAGCTGTGGTTTTTCCAGTAGTCATGCATGGATGTGCGAGCTGGACCATGAAGAAGGCTGAGTGCCAAAGAATTTGTGCTTTCGAATTGTGGGGCTGGAGAAGACTCTTGAGAGTTTGTTGGACAGCAACGAGATCCAACCAGTTAATCCTAGAGGAAATCAGTCCTGAATATTCATTGGAAGGACTGATGCTGAAGCTGAAGCTCCAAGCCTTTGGCCACCTGATGGGAAGAGCTGACTCACTGGGACAGACCCCGATGCTGGGAAAGATTGAAGGCAGGAGGAGAGGGCGACAGAGGATGAGAGAGATGGCATCACCGACTCGATGGCCCCGAATTTCAGCAAACTTTGGGAGATAGTGAAGGGCAGGGAAGACTGAGGTGCTGCAGTCCATGAGGTCGCAGAGAGTCGGACACGACTGAATGACTGAAGAACAAGTTCCTGTCACCTAGCGTGTGTTTTATTTATAGAATATCTTCATCTGGACCAGCTGCACTTCAAGTGCTTGGTAGCCACACGAGAATGACCATCTTTGACAGCGTAGGTGCAGGATGACAGGTGGCAGCTACCAGCATTAGGTGTGATCCTGATGTGCTTGGTTAAGACAGCAGGATAATGTCCTGAAGATGTCTACTATGAAGGCGGTGTTTAGCACAGAAGCTTAGCACTGAGCAAGTAATCAGTCAGTCAGTTCAGTCACTCAGGCGTGTCCGGCTCTTTGCAACCCCATGAACCGCAGCACGCCAGGCCTCCCTGTCCATCACCAACTCCCAGAGTCCACCCAAACCCATGTCCATTGAGTCGGTGATGCCATCCAACCATTTCATCCTCTGTTGTCCCCTTCTCCTCCTGCCTTCAATCTTTCCCAGCAGGGTCTTTTCGAATGAGTCAGCTCTTCGCATCAGGAGGCCAAAGTATTGGAGTTTCAGCTTCAACATCAGTCCTTCCATGAACACTCAGGACTGATCTCCTTTAGGATGGACAGTGAATGTTAGTAATAATTATTATGATTTATCACTGTGTTGCTTGCACTTTAAAATGTGTATAATCCATCCTCAACTTTCAGAAATGTTGGAATAACCCAAACCCTTTTAATAACCCAAACTCTTGTATTTCATCCTGTATAAATAAGCATATTATTTCTAATTTATTTGATCCACAATTATTTGAGTTTCTGCTGTATTTCCTGGACAATATGATACCTTGACTCACTACAGACCACTTTATTTTATTTTTTAAAAGATTTTTTTATAGTTTTTTAAAATTTATTTTTAATTGGAGGATAATTACTTTACTGTATTGTGATGGTTTCTGCCATACATCAACATGAATTTAATGTGGACAATTTTAAAAGTCTTTATTGACTTATTACAGTATTGCTTCTGTCTTATTTTATTTTATTTTTTGCCATGAGGCATGTGGGATCTTAGGTCCCCAACCAGAGATTGTACCTGATCCCCCTGCATTGGAAGGTCTCAGCCACTGGGCCACCAGGGAAGTTCCCATATACCGTTTTAAATGGTCTTCCTTGGGAAGAATTCCATTTGTATCTGAAGACAGTGCCGATTTAAGCCACACGGGAGTTACATGAAAGAATGCAAGCTCTGCAAGGACCAGGGTAAGGGTTATCTCAGCCACTGATGAACTGAAGCGCCTCGAACACTGTCAAGCACATGATAGACACTCAATATGTAGGTTGAACAGGAGACAGTGAGTGGATCACCAGGCGTTATAGAGAACTTATTACCTGTGCTCTGTCGCTCTTGTAGGCCAAAGCCTGCTGTTTGGATGGTTGGGACACTATATAAAATAGAAGTGGGTAACGATGTGATACGTAGCAGTGCTTTGGGTCAGAGGCTAACACTGAAGGACTTCTCCATGTGAATTTGCAAACCTTCAGTGTTGAGACTGATGTGTATAGCTTTACAGTTTAATGACCAACAGTGCTGGTGAAATCTTTCAACATTAAATACATTTCTTTGTAAGTTGTATTTCAGTTTGAGGCTAACAGAGTTTCAGTTCCTGCCCACAGTTTTGCATTCTCAATTTGTAGCTGCTTCAGGGAAACAAAAATACTTTCATGATGTGAATTTAGGAATATTAAAGATATAAAAATCTTCAATATGACCAGAGCACTCATTTTTAGGTCTTTTGTTTAGATGCATGGTCAGTCCACCTTTTATTGGCATTAACAGTATTTAATATTTCCATGGTAGCAATCTACTATTTTCCTCATTAGAAGATGATATTTTGTAGAACTTTTCCAAGGTCCTGCAGGATGGTTGAAGTAACTGTATCACTAGAGATTTGTCTTTTGAGTATATCGTATAAAGGGAATAGAGTATATATTTTGCGTCCATATAAATGGAATCATACAGGATAAACGATGGCCTTCTCTCACTCCCTTGTGGCTCAGAGCGCTTCCCTGGTGGCTCAGATGGTAAAGAATCCACCTGCAATGCAGGAGACCTGGGTTCAGTCCCTGGATTGGGAAGATCCCCTGGAGACAGGAGCGGCTACCCACTCCAACACTCTGGCCTGGAGAGGAGAGGAGCCTGGTGGGCTGCAGTCCACGGGGTCACAAAGAGACGGCACGACCGAGCGGCTTCCATCTTCCCTCCTCTCACTCAGTGTAGCATCTTTCTAGAATGATCCAGGTTGTTCGTGTTTTACTAGTTTGGTCCTTTTCCTTGCTGAGTGGTATGAAATTTTAGCAAGCGATAAAGTCAAACAAGGAATAAGAAAATAGCTGCTGCTGCTGCTCAGTCGCTTCAGTCGTGTCTGACTCTGTGTGACCCCCATAGACGGCAGCCCACCAGGCCCTCTTGTCCCTGGGATTTTCCAGGCAAGAACACTGGAGTGGGGTGCCATTGCCTTCTCTGTTGGTGAATGCTGCTGCTGCTAAGTCACTTCAGTCGTGTCCGACTCTGTGCGACCCCATAGACGGCAGCCCACCAGGCTCCCCCGTCCCTGGGATTCTCCAGGCAAGAACACTGGAGTGGGTTGCCATTTCCTTCTCCAGTGCATAAAAGTGAAAAGTGAAAATGAAGTTGCTCAGTCGTGTCCGACTCAGCGATCCCGCAGACTGCAGCCTACCAGGCTCCTCCATCCATGGGATTTTCCAGGCAAGAGTACTATTCACTGATATACAGCCCACACAGGAGTACTTGTTTCTCTTGATGAGTCAGGGGAATTGGAAAATACATTAACAAGAGCTACAAAGCAACCCCCAAAAGAAGCAGCAAGGTGCAACCCCAGCGGCAGGCAGAGAGCTGGTTTCTTGGGTCTCCTCCCAGACCTCCTACGTGCCCTGGGTTAATAATGATGAGCTTCAGTGGACTAGCTCTCTGTCTGACATATGGGGGTCATGCCAGGAGAGAAGATCCGTGCTTGTGGTTTCCAATATACTTGAGGTAACAGAGATCTAAGCATGCTGACCTTTCTATGTGAGCTTTTGATCAACTAGCTGTAAAACTGGCTTAGAGCTCTAATTACGAGAGCCATGAGGAGTTTTAATGACTCTCTGATGCAGAGAATAAATATCCTGAGCCAGATTTACACTGTAGGAGATTCTTCTGGAGAAATAATATTTCAAGGGAGTAAACCCAGTTACTTTCTAAAGCGATGGTCAGTTTTGTAATTACTTAAAAAAATAGTAATGCGTATGTTAGAAATGTCCCACACAGGATCAGAAAAGCTGATTGGTATCAAGAATGGTTATTTTTTTTTCTGGGGAAGGCGGTCCTAGTATGTCATGGGCTTCCCAGGTGGCACAGAGGTAAAGAATCTGCCAGCCAGTGCAGGAGGCGCAGATTCAATCTCTGGGTCAGGAAGATCCCTTGGAGAGGGAAATGGCAACCCACTGGAGTATTCTTGCTGGGGACGTTCCATTGACAGAGGAGCCTGGTGGGCCACAGTTCATGAAGCCGCAGAGAGTCAGATATGGCTGAGCATATATGGACATATAACAGAACTCAAAAAGAAAAAGATGCCCATGGAAGAGATGCTTAGTTACTTATTTGTACAGTGAATACTTATTGGATACTTATGGAGGAGCAGACGCTATTCCAATATCAAAAGCAACAGAAAACGAAACAAAGAACCATCACTTTGGTGCTCACAGTCCAGAAGGAAAGATAAACAATAAGCAAAAAAAAATTTTTTTAATATATAATATATCCAGTAGTGATAAACGCTCTGGCTATAATGGACTTTTTTTTTTTTTTTTTAACCAGAGACATTATTTTAGACAAGGTGATCAGTAAGAAGAGCTAACACCTAAACAGAGATCAAGGAGAGGTGAATGTGTGTTAAAGAAGAACCACAGAATGGACATAGCATATGCAAAGGCCTGGTGGCAGCTGCCTGCTTAATTCTTCTCGGGAAAAATGAGGAGACATATGGCTAGAACAGGGCAAGTGGAGACAAAAAAAGTTACAAATGGCCAAAGTAGATATTGTTGTCTATTGCTAACAAGCCCTATGATTTCCTCTTCAACTAGCTGGCTTCATTCCATAAATCCTTCATGAAAATATAAAGCAATGCTGTTTCCTACCCTAGCATTTGACGAATTTCTGCAGTTCAGAGTAAAAAGTAAGTGCATGCCATTTTCAGAGCTGACGTTGGGAAGATTCCCAGGGGCCAGTCATGGAGGGCATATATGCATGTATGTTCTTGGAATCTTATGAGTTCTTTTCCCAAATATTGATAAGAAGGAGTTGCTTTTGCTAAGTTGCCCACTTTATTCTAGAAAGGACACTTTATTTTAAGAAATAGCCCCTTGGAAAAGTTTTTCCTACTGTAGGGTCTAATGTACCTAATCCTACACGAGTTCTGTACCAACTGCCACTAAAATCAAATTTGTAAACAGAGATTTACAAACTGCTCGTAGTTCATCTTGCAATGGCCAGCTTCTACACAGAGCTTTATTTATAATTTTGCTGAGGCAAAAAGAAAACATACAAACTTTGGTTATGGCACATGGAACTTCATCGCTTCTTTTAGTCTATGCTGCAGTCGTCTCAGAAAAATTCTTGCACTTATATTTTTTCTACTGTAAACTGCAGATATTTAAAAAATACTAGTGTAAGAAAAAGCACTTCTTAATTTTTTAATAAAAGATTTGTTGAATGAAGTCAGCCAATTGAAAAGGAAATCATAAGGAAAACCCAGAAGACTTTTCAGCCATTTACAGCAGCTACATGGATCATTTGCAAATCTTGAGTTCACCAAAGGAAATTTGGCCTAGCAAGCTCATTGTAAACACTGTGCAGCACTTTTTATTGATTCTACTAGGAAATGCTAATAGACAGCAGCAAGAAAAAGAAATGTTCTCTGAGTTTTTTTCTTATTTAAATGTATTAGTCGATAATCTATAGCAGGAATGATACTTTAACCAATTCCATTCATTTGTATATTTGAGAACATGATTTTTACCCTATACTGTGTGAGATAGTAACTACTGATTGATACTTTCTCTGACGAATCAAAACGCCTCGGAAGTGAAAATGTAAAATCAGGAATTTCATAACATTTGTTTGAGGGACTTTCCTGGAGATCAAGGATTAGGATTCTGCATTCTTCCAATGCAGGGGGTATGGGTTTGATCCCTGGTTGGGGAGCTAAGATTCTACATGCCTCAGGGCCAAAAGCCCAAAACATCAAACAGAAGTAATATTGTAACAAATTCAATAAAGACTTTACAAATGGTCCATCCATATCAAAAAGTCTTTAAAAAAAAAAAGGTGATTTTATTTGATATTCAGCCTTGAAGTGAAGTGAAAGTTGATCAGTTGTGTCCAACTCTTTGCAACTCATTCCGTGTCCATGGGATTCTCCAGGCCAGAATAATGGAGTGGGTGGCCTTTCCCTTCTCCAGGGGATCTTTCTAACCCAGGTCTCCCACATTGCAGGCAGATTCTTTACCAGCTGAGCCACCAGGGAAGCCCAAGAATACTGGAGTGGGTAGCCTATCCCTTCTCCAGCGGATCTTCCCAACCCAAGAATCAAACCAGGGTTTCCTGCGTTGCAGGCAGATTCTTTAACAGCTGAGCTATCAGGGAAGCCCCATATTTAGCCTAGGTTGAACTCTATTTGCTGCGTCCCAAGTATTTTTCTCTCCTGGTATCATGATGGACTTCCCTGGTGGCTCAGCAGTGACAAACCCACTTGCCAATGCAGCAGACGCAGGTTTGATCCCTGGGTGGGGAAGATCCCCTGGAGGAGGAAATGGCAACTCACTCCAGTGTTCTTGCCTGGGAAAATCCCATGGACAGAGGAGCCTGCGGGGCTGCAGTCTATAGGGTGGCAGAGAGTCAGACATGGCTTAGCGACTAAACGACAACAACGTTGTGCGTGACACTTAGGAGGATCAATACCTTATTATTAGTGAGTATATTCATGCCGTAGAGTCTACGCTGCAAAACACCCGGTGCTGACTTACTCACCTTCGCCTGTTTCTGTCGAAACTCCTCATCTCGCTGCATCCTGTACTGATCAGTTTCTGCCATCGCTTCCTCCTTGGCTTGGCGCAGTCGCTTGAGTTTTCCTGAAAATTAACAGGGGCACAGAAGGAGTGATATTTCTTTTCAACACATCTGGAATTTTCAACTTGACTTTTAAAAATGTGGATGTGGTCTTACATTTTCTTTAAGCTTTTTTTTTTCTTTTTCTTTCTAGGATGACACCCTTTGTTAAAAAAGTGATAGATATTGAAAAATCCCTGATTTTTTTCAATTGGATTCTTTAGAACATGGACATGACAATGTTCTTTCACAGGTCCACGTTTCAATGAATACCCGCCCATTTACTCACAGCAGTACCAGCCAGGGAACAGGTTTTAGTTGTCACTGACTCGAGCAGACATCATTTGGTCAGATTTTCTGTCCTGATTTGCTGCCAGGAATCTTTCAGCCATACCAACTGGATTCTATTTAATACTGGCAGATCTCCAAGTGTACAAACATGCTACTCAGACTCTATCAAACCGACTCACAATTTTTTTTAAAGTATTTTATTGGCTTTTTTCTCTTCCCGTTTCTTGACTCTAGAAAGTCTGATTAAGCCCCACAACACATCAAAGTAGATATTTTTTGTAGCAGCTTTCTCTGAGGGGGACTTGAAAGTGATTGTAAAACCAATTGTTTTTAATGGTGAGGAGATTTAGTTAAGTAGCTCTCTTTTCTTTTATTAAGAGCAAAGGTGTAAGCCTTAAGCCAGCAGACAGCAACGAAGATCAAAGTTTCAGACAAGCACGGAGCTGTGGAGATCATTAGGTAAGCCCGTGACTTTGTTTGACAGCCAGAGGAAGTCTGGGGGTTACAGAGAAACAGTTATCTCTGCTGGTCACTCGCCACCCACCGCCTTCAGATACTCACGCTTTGTGAGCTTTAAAACTTTGAAGAAATCCTGAACTGTATGAAATTAATTTTTCCCCAAATCTGTTGCCTATTTTAGTTACATACCTTTATCCTTTTGCCCATCTAACAGCACATTTCCTTTTCTCTGGTAATGTCTCTCAAGCTTTCGTTGATGGTTTTTGTCAAGGATTTGTTTTACCGAGTAGTGCGTGCCTGCGAAGTCGCTCCGGTCGTATCTGACTCTTTGTGACCGTGTGGACTGTAAGCCCACCAGGATCCTCTGTCCATGGATTTTTCCGGGCAAGGATACTGGGGTGGGATCCTCCTCCTGGGGATCTTCGTGCCCAGGGATGGAGCCCATGCCTCTCACGCTTCCTGCACTGGCCGGTTCTTTACGACTAGCGCCACCCGGGAAACCTCTATGGGGTGGACTTTGAACGAAATCAGCGTTTTCTCAGACATAGAAAACAAACTTATGGCTACCAAAGGGGCCAGTGGGGGAGAGGGGTAAGTTAGGAGTTTGGGACTAACACACATGCGCCACTGAATATAGATCTGGGCTTCCCAGGCGGCTCAGCGGTAAAGAATCCGCCTGCAATGCAGGGGACGTGGGTTTGATCGCTGGGTGGGGAAGATCCCCTGGAGAAGGAAATGGCAACCCACTCCATATTCTTGCCTGGAGAATCCCAGGGACAGCAGAGCCTGCCGGGCTACAGTCCACGGGGTCGCAGAGTCACACAAGTCAGAACTAAACAACAACAACATATATAAATATACAGATACATAAATATATTAATATAAACAACAAGGGCTGTATAGCATAAAAAACTATATTCAATATTTTCTAATAACATATCAGGGAAAATCATCTGAAAAAGAATATATATATGTATGTAGATTTGTGTTTACACAGATATATATGTGTTTGTATATATTTTGATTGTCAAAGTTGCTCAGTCATGTCCGATTCTTTTCGACCCCATGGACTGTATAGCCCAAGGAATTCTCCAGGCCAGAATACTGGAGTGGGTAGCCTTTCCCTTCTCCAGGGGATCTTCCCAACCCAGGGATTGAACCCAGGTCTCCCCCACTGCAGGCGGACTCTTTACCGCCTGAGCCACCAGGGAAACCCATGTGTACACATACATACATATATGTGTGTGTATATGTATGTACATATATATGTATACACGTATATGTATATACTGAAACTAACACAACATTGTAAGTCAATGATACTTCAACAGAAGTAAGTTAATAAGCATGTTCTCATTAAGTAGCATAAAAGAATTTTTATGTTAGTTTATTTTTCAAATGTTTTATTAAAAGAAAATGTTAACGTAGACTCTTGTCTCTCATCTAGGTACATGCTTTACTTGGCTTTATGTACCTTTGGTGTATTTGAGTGTAAATGGTTTGTAAATTTCTCTTCCCCCTATATACAAGCTGCTTTGGTAGTCACTGTATACGGATGGAATAAAGAGAGTCTCTGAGTTATAAATCGAAATGTGTTTGACTATTTCACTTGAGTGGGACTGAGCAGATCTCCTTCAGAACAGACACTTTCCTCTAAATTCTCTGTAAAAGCCAAGGTCTCGTGAACATGACTGCTCTTCTAAGGCTTGAGACTTAATGGAACATTCACACCAATGCTCACCTTTTTCCTACTTAATTAACACTCCTCCCCATTTTGCATCTACAGACTTTTTCAATTCTCTATAGTTCTAGCCATTTGGTGGGAATTGGGCATGGATCATCCATAGAACGAATAGATGATATGTGGGCAAGGTACACTCTTCTGGGATCCCCAGCCCACTTTCTTATCACTGCTCATGACTGACATTAGGAGACAAATGTATTTAAGTGTAGCAACATTTTCTTAGGATAGATTGTAGGATACATAATCATGGGTTGCAGGATCTGGTTTTATCCAGTAAAGCACATGAAATGTCATGACTCTCCATCTTAACTGCATCTTAGGTAAAAATACTGGTCTCAGAGTCATGACTCTAGCACATAGAAATAATGCTAGTAAGAAGCTCTCCAAGCGCCCTGCCCCCAGAAGCATCCAGGACTCCACTTAAGAGGCCACACGCTAGCTCCATCCCACAGCGACAAGCCGGGAGTGTGTCTGATTCCCCCGCGTGGCACCGGTCACCTGCTGGTTCCCATTCAATTAAAGAGGAGAGCCACTGGGAGATGGCTGCTTGCACAGCAGTTTTCTGGAAGGACTGGGCAGCTGCTGCCGGGAGGGCCCGCATATGTTCCGCCCGATTGCATCCAGGGCAAGAAGTGGGGAGCCTCAGGCTGGCTGTCTCATTGGAGGCGAAGCAAAATGAGCACCTCAGATCCGCTCCTGTTAACCTCTTGCTGGGGTCTCTGTGCAGGAGGTTTCCCAATTTTAAAATTATACCACCTTCAGAAAGACAAATAGCTGAAGATACCGCATAAATGCAGAATCTGAAAAAATGATACCAGTGAACTTATGTACAAAACAGGAACACTCACAGACTTAGAGAACTAGTTTAGGGTTACCAGGAGCAAAGGGTGGGAGGAAGAGGTCGGGAGAGGGGGCTGGACATGTCCACACTGCTCTATTTGAAATGATACCAACAAGGTCCTACTGTACAGCGTGGGGAACTCCGCTCAATGTCGTGTGGCAGCCTGCATGGGCGGGGAGTTCGGGGAGAATGGATACATACATATGGATGGCTGAGTCTCTTCACTGTTCACTTGGCAACTATCGCATTGTTAATTTGCTATACCCCAATTAAAAAGTAAAAAGTTAAAAAAAAGCATTCTGTAATAATCTAAATGGGAAAAGAATTTCAAAAAGAATGGATGCTTGTAGAGGTATACTTGAATCGCTTTGCTGTATACTGAAGCTAGCACAGCGTTGTTAATCAACTATACTCCAATATAAAATAAAAATAAAAAAAAAAAACCCTAAAACCAACAAGGTGGCCAACACACGTTCCCTGGAGTGGAAATAAGAGACATTTAGCCCACCAGTACTACAGACAGTAGTACTGCGTCGCCTACTCTTCTGGGTCTTGTTGATACAGCTGCAAAAGCCACAAGCAGATCTGTGCAATGTAATAGGGGGAGGCAGAAAGAGAAAAGAGACAGTGAGGGTATAATGCAGCAGAGATGATGAGCACCACGCAGGAGAACAAAGGCGCCGAAGGGTCAGAGAGAGGGGCGCGCGCTAACACAGACAGGGCAAGCCTCTCGGAGGATGAGATACATGAGCAGGGACCTCAGGAAATACTACTGGCCATGCAAACACCTGAACGGGAAGAGCACTCCAGGCAGAGGGAACAGTAGACACAAAGCCCCTGAGCGGGAACGCTGCTTGACCTGTTGAAGGAACAGTAAAGGCATCCTCATGGTGGGTCCCAGGTCAGAGAGAGCAGAGGGTCTGAGTGTTAGATGGCACCAGAGAGGCACAGAAGCCAGGGCACAGAGAGCTCACGAGGAGGGTAAAGATTTAAGACCTTGAGATGCTAAAGCCGTGAAGGGCTTTTAGCCAAGATGTGGCGTTCTACTACTTCTGGTTTACACGAATTTCTTTAGCTGGTGTGATGAAAACAGATTGTAGGGGCAAGGGAGAAGCAGGAAGATGGGTCTGAAACTTACTGCAATGGTTCAGACAAATGTTTATGATGAGCGGAAATAGCAAAGCAGCCATGGAATTAATTAACAAGGAGTTACATATCCTTTGAAGAGAGTTGAGGGATAAATAGGAGGGACATGTGAGCCCATGCTGGCTCCAACATTTTATTCTGGAGAAAAGTCAAGAGGGCAGTGTAATTATGATGCCCAGTAGACATCTAGTGGAGATCGGGAGAAGGCTGGTGTTTGTATAAATCTGGAGATCAGGGAAACAGGCCAAGCTGGAGACGTAAAGTTTGAGAATTATCAGCACGGAGCCAAGGTTTAAAGTCACAGAATTAGATGCAATCTCTTAGGAAGCGTCTGTGGATATGGAAGAGGACACGTCCCAGGTGGGGGCCCCACTCTAGAGACTGGCAAAATGACAGAAATTCAAGCCTGAGAGCAGGGTTGCAGAGGCCAGTAAAGGGAGGGTTTCGGAGATGAAAGAAGAATTCAGTTGTGACTGAGATTGTTCATTAGTTGGGTTTAGCAACTTTGCTGGTCTTGACAAGAGGGAACTTTGATGGAGCTGGGGGGACAAAGTTCTGATTAGAGTTTCTGGAGCAAAGGGGATTTTTAAAATGTAGATTCAAGGCATACAGAAGATCAAGGCATACAAAAACAGACAAAGAATATAAGGACACAGGACTATCAAGTGAATCTGACAACCAGCAGATGTTAGATTGTGTTTACACATCTTGAAAGTCTGTTTACATTTGGTACCTGCGAATGTGACCTCTCTTGGAAAGAAGGGTTTTGTAGATGTAATCAAGTTGAGATGATGTCATGCTGGATTAAGATGGGCCCTCTACCTGAGGACTGGCATCCTTAAAAGGAGAGGGAGAGACTTCCCTGGTGGTCCAGTGGTTAGGACTGTGCCTTCCAATGCAGGGGGTGCAGGTTCGATCCCTAGTTGGGGCACTCAGATCTCACATGCCTCGTGCCACAACCTCCCTACCCGCCCCCCCCCCAAAAAAAAGCAACAGAAATCATATTGTAACAAACTCAGTAAAGACTTAAAAAGAACTCACATCAAAAACAAAACCTGAAAAACAAGAAAGGAGAGGGAGTTTGGACACAGAGGCATAGGGGCACAGAGCAGACACACAGCGATGGCTGCCTGATTGCAGAGGCATGTTAGAAGTACGTGGCTTCCGGCCAAGGGAAGGCAAGGGCTGCTGACCATCAGCAGGAGCTGAGAGACAAGCAGGGTAAAGGTCCTCCCCGAGACCCTTGAGGAAGGACCGCCCCCACCCCCAGCAGCTTGTGTCTAGACTCTGGCCGCCAGACCTGGAGGCTAACACCTTTCTGTTGCTGCCAGCCACCCTGTGTGGGGTGCCTGGTTACAGGAGTCCTGGAAAGAAGCTAAGGCTCAGGGAAACAATGTTTGCTGAGCAGTGGAAGCAAAGTCAGGTAGTTGGGTGTGGTAGAAAGAGTAAGTATCCAAATAAAAAAAAAAGGCATAAACAGAGCAGGGGTCACCTTGATTTGGTATAAACAGGAAGGGGACTTTGGCAGTGTTTGGAGATTTCTGTTACTAATAACATTTTTACTCTGTTTTACCACGTGTGCGTGTGTGTGTATGTGTGTGTGTGTGTGTGTGTGAGAGAGAGAGAGAGAGACCCCATGGGCTGTAGCCCACCAGGTTCCTCTGTCCATGGGCTTTCCTAGGCAAGAATACTGGGGTAGGTTGCCATTCCCTTCTCTCAGGGATAAAACCTGCATTGGCAGGCAGATTCTCTACCACTGTGCCACCTGGGAAGCTCTATTACATAGGAGAGGGAAAAAAAAAATCTCTCCTGGCTTTGAGAGGGTTGTTAATATGATGATATAACCATGCACCCTCATTCTGCTCACCTACCACAAGCAGTAGTAAATAACCCGGAAAGCAAAGCAGCATTTCTCTACCGGGGCCTCGACTGCTAGAGTGCGACTTCTCTGCTGGTCCTCGCATCTCCTCTCATTCCTCTGCCTGCTTGTAATTCCTTTAGTTTTCCTTTTACTTGTTCTTTCCTTGTTAAAATATATACATATATATATATATTTACATTATATGTAGTTTTATGTAGATCCTAGGTTGAATATAAACAAATGTTTTTAATAGATGAAAATGTTGTATGGTTATTATTTTAACACGATCCACTCGAAGATATCAAAGTCCAGTATACCTACAAATACCCCATTAGTCTGTGGACTATAAAGTAAAAGGAAGCATTTACAAGCTTACAAAACATGCCAAACAGGGCCATGAATTTCTACTGCCACATTTTTTGTTTTATTAGTTAAGTAGAATCCATATCTCCCTGAATCAGAACACTCACTTGCATCATGAAAAAAATAAGTCAGGATGCTTGTTGAAATAAATTTGGAATATCTGTATACTGGGAAAACAAATAAGCAATTACAAAAAAACTCATGGCAAGCCATCCGAAGAAGTCTATATTATTGTACTCACTGATGTGTTATCTAAGTAAGAAGTAGAAATATTTAAATTATTTATTTTGCAAAAGTATCATTCCCCTGGAGGAGGGCATCACAACCCACTCCAGTATTCTTATCTGGAGAATCCCGTGGACAGAGGAGCCTGGTGGGCTACAGTCCACGGGATCTCTAAGAATCAGACACAACTGAGCAATCACATACTCGCAAAGTGTAATTCAGTGGGACTTCATGGAACATGGACCTGCCCAATACCATCCCGCCAGCCCAAGGCTCAGCCCACACTGTCTGGTTACCATCCTTACAGGGTCTCCATCTCCGAGTCTGCAATGCGTATAAGTGAGATAAATAATGCTCTTATAAAACGTCAAGCTTAAAGTAAAAAAATCGCATTTCCAAAGACACAAGTCCTTATTCCTCCTGTTGATAATAGTACCTTGAATTTTTTATTCTAATTCTGATCAAAGATGCAATTGAACTGAATAAATAAATGAGGGAAAGAAAAGAACAGTGAAGTACAAGAGAAGCTACCCAGGACACCTCGGCCTCCTGCGGAGGGAGCAGGATGCTCAGCTGCAGCTGAGCAAGAAAACCGGGCGTGTCCGGTGAGAACAGTCCTCAGGGCCCACGCTTTTTGAGGAAAAAGACAGACACCCTGTATAAAGTGGGGGGCAGGGACTTCCCTGGTGGTCCAGGGGCTAAGACTCTGTGCTCTCAATGCAGGGGCCCAGCTTCGATCCCTGGTCAGGGCGCTAGAGCCAATGTGCTGCCATGAACACGGGAGGTCCCATGTGCCAAGGCCAACCCCTGCTGCAGCCAAACAATCAAACAAATATTTGCTTAAAAAACTGAGGGCACAAACAGGGCCTCTGTATCAGCCTAGAGGGCTGGGGTGGGGAGGGAGAGGGGAGGTTCAAAAGGGAGGGGATATTATGTATACCTGTGGCTGATTCATGCTGAGGTTTGACAGAAAACAACAAAATTCTGCAAAGCATTTATCGTTCAATCAAAAAATAAGTAAATTAAAAAAAAAAAAACTGTGTGTGTGCAGACTGCAGAGGTTATTGGTTGAAATAACATTCACAAACATATTTTCCAAAATGGTTTTTAAGGTCGGAGTATTTACTATTACTGACTGATATTTGCTTGACTACTTCTGAACAAAGACGAAGAAAAAAAAAGGTACACAAATACTTTCAGTGACTGGTAAGCAAAATTAACATTTTGCATAAGAAAAACTCGGTATGGATTTTCCAGTACTGACTTC
The DNA here is from genome assembly GCF_014754425.2 of Oryx dammah. NCBI lineage: Eukaryota > Metazoa > Chordata > Mammalia > Artiodactyla > Bovidae > Oryx > Oryx dammah. The sequence goes on along the minus strand of NW_024070205.1, from coordinate 3,535,712 downwards.
TGAGGGATGATTGCCCAAAGGCAGCATGTTTACTAGAGGAAAGGAACAGAGGCTTGGCTTTTATCTTTATTATGAAATCTGAGGTTAGATCCTGTAGCGGGTTCCACCTCCCAACAACTTGCACGACTCATTAGGCTGCTCTGATGACATTGAAAAATGAGAAATAATTGGTAAAAAACATTTGGGTCCTATGATGATAGTCTTTATTTTATTTTATTTTTTGATTTGTCATTTTTTTTTAATTGAAGTATAGTTGATTTACAATGTTGTATTGATTTCTGCTGTACAGGAAAGTGGTTCAGTTATACACACACATACATTCTTTTAAAAAATACTCTTTTCCATTATAGTTTATTATAGGGTACTGAATATAGTTTTCTGTGCTACACAGTAGGACCTTATTGTTTATTGATAATATTGTTTGTGTATTTCATTATTGTTTTGTTTCTTCTATAAGGGAAAGCAAAGGTAACATAATTGTTAAGTCTTAAATAAGCTCGTCTTCTGTTCTGGAAAGTTTAAATGTGGTAAAGAAATTTGAATAAAAGATAAGCTGGTTTTCTACACTGTTTCAGCCAGCAGGTCCTGGGCGACTTTGTTTTCTATACGGTTGCTCTGCATTTATACCATTTTGCTATCCTTGGCCATGTTTTTTAAAATTTTATTTTTAATTAAAAATTTTTTTAAAGAATTTTAGTTTTAGTTCCCTGACCAAGGATGGAACCCACGCCCCCTGCACTGCAAGTGTGGCACCCTAACCACGTGCCAGCAGGCCAGTCCTGGCTGGGCTCCTGCAGAAGCGGGGGTGGAGAGGCGGGCCAGGCTGGCCTCACTTGCTCTCACCCTCCTTTCCTCTCCCAGCTCCTCCACGGGGCTCTTTCTCTTTTTGTTGTTGGTGCCCACATGGCTGAGTTCTCAGGTAATCAATTTATCTTAAGAAAGGAAAATGATTTTACCTGTGGTAGAAAATCCCCCGGGACTGAGGGGTGCCTGACCCTGCCTCCCTCCCTCTCTCTGTCTCTCTCTCTCCATCTCTCTCTCTGTCTCCCCCCACCTCTCTTTCTCTACATCTCTGTCTCGCTCTCTCTGTCTCCCTCCCTCCCTCTCTCTCCATCTCTGTCTGTCTCTGTCTCTGTCTCTCCATCTCTGTCT